>NC_056727.1:1057892005-1057977005 GCF_019279795.1 Protopterus annectens | reverse complement strand
TAGGACACGCTTAAGGCCTAGGATGCTCTTTGTTAGGTACTTTTGTGGCCTATCCAGTTGTTGCAGGTGTCTAGTGAGGTACAATGCAAATGAAGCATTGTACTCTGTGATTGGCCTAATGAGGAAAGAGTAGAGGGAGACAATGACCTCTTTCTTCCTGGATGCAAAACACTTAGTAATGAGATGTGCCATATAGAAGGACTTTCTGACCATCGTGGCAATGTGGTGGTCAAAAGAGAGGTTGCTGTCAACCTGGGATCCCAGAGCTCTTATAACGCCTTCTGTGTTCAGTGGACTACCATCAGTGTGGTAATTCAAGGGAACCGGTTTTTCCCAAAGGGGATGAAGACACATTTTTTGGCATTGAGCTTAAGGCCATGATTTTGACACCAGTCATTGGTCTCATCGAGGCCTTTCTGTAGGATGTCAACATCACTTGGGGAGTTAATAATAGCTCCCAACTTGCAATCATCTGTGAACTTTGTCAGCCAGAGTCCATTTGTTTTGGCCTGGACTTCAGAGAAGTGGATACCAAATAGGAGAGGACCCAGGACCAAACCCTGTGGGACTCCACTCGTGATTGGTCAGCAGTCTGACTTGGAGTCAGCTACTTTCACACTGTGGGTTCTATCTGTGAGCCAGTTTGCAACCCACCTAGTGATATAGGGGTTGATGCTTAGCTTAGTAAGTTTTTTCTATCATTCCTGAGTGGGGAATGGTATCAAAGACCTTGGCCAGATCAAAGTAGGCTGTATGAACAACCTTACCTTCATCCACAGCTCTGGTGACCAACTCAAAGAAGTCGACCAAGTTGAGCAGGCATGGTCTACCCTTTACAAAACCAAACTGTGCGGGATCCAGAGTTTGGAGATTCCCTAAATCCTTGTTTATTATAGGTTCATAGGTTCATAGGTTTATACTAGGCTATCTGCCCTAAGGCATTTATAAGCCTAGTCCAAAGTTTTGTGGCTTACGCCACCCCTTATATGAAAAAATACTGTGCCCATTAGTTTGTTGTGCCTCTGTCCAGCAGTGACACAGAGATGATTCCCGGGGTAAACCTACGATCTCCCATCCACAGGTCAAGATTTCTCTTGAACAGAGCCAGCGAGGTGCTCTGCCTCACATGGACCAGGATTTTATTCCACAGCATAGGGAGTCTCTGAGTGATAAATCTATCCCTCCAGCACGTCCTATTTATATCCGTGCTAAGGTTTAAGTCGCTTGCTCTAGTGGTTTTGGTGGATTTGGATTTTTGAGGTGGAGCATGTCCATTAATTCCGGGTTGGACATGGCCTTGTATGTCAGGCACATGTCACCTCTGAGCAGACGGTATGCGACTGAATAGAGCTGGAGTTTCTTCAATCTGGCAGCATATGACAGATTTTGGAGTCCTTTATCCTTTGGTGAGGAACTTTTGGGGTCTCTCCAATTGCTGCAGATGTCGGGTGAGATACATCCCGAATGGGGCATTGTACTCGATCATTGGTCTGATAAGTGAAGAGTACAGGGAACAATGACCTCACTAGATCTGGATGTGAATCCCTTCATGATCAGGTGGGCAATGTAGAAGGTCTTTCTAACCCCTTTAGCAACGTGAGTGTCAAAAGAAAGGCCACTGTCAACCTGGGTCCCCAGGTCCCTGATAACCTCTTCTGTGCTTAGTGGATTGCCACCTATATGGTAGCTTGGGGTTACCTTGTTTTTCCCGAAGGGTATGACTATACATATTTTGGCGTTTAACTTCAGGCCATGGCTCTGGCACCAGCTATCTGTTTCCGTGAGTCCCTTCTGAAGGATATCCGTGTCCGATGCACTTTCCACTGAAGGTCCATGATGATGGGTTCCATAGCTTTGCATATCAGACTCATCAGGCTAATGGGGCGCTAGTTCCCAGGGTCTGTAGTCGCTCCTCCTTTGTGGAGAGGGATGACTGCAGCAGTGCGCCATTCAGTAGGAACAAAGCCTGAGGTGAGGCTGTGATTGAACAGGGCACACAGGTGAGGTGCCAGTTCACTCTGTAGTTCATGTAGAACACAGCCAGGGATACTGTCAGGTCCCATAGAAGTTATATTCTTGGCCTTGGACAGTGCTGTTTTAACCTGTGCAGCAGTAATACTGGTTGCCTGGAAATCTACTGGTATTGTGATTTACCCTTTGGGGGAGAGAGAGGGGTTAAGTTAGCATGTAATCTGTCCTCCAGTATATTTGCAATATCTATTGTCTCAATATAGGAGGTACCTTTGTGCAGTAGCTTAGAGCAAATCTGGGAATTGCCATGGAGATTCTTTACATAACTATAGAAGGCCTTGTGGTTGTCTTTATTATCTGTTGCAATTCTGTTTTCATAGCTAGCTTTAGAGGATTTGATGAGGGATATCAACCTTTTGCTGAGATTGATAAGGGAGTTGTTCCAGTCTTGGGACTTCACCTTATTCCACATCAGTTTCCTCCTTTTGTTGTAGTTTGTTTATGGCAGGGGACCACCAGATTGGCTTCTTTTTTTTTGAAGAGAGCCTCTCAGTTCTATTGGGTATGGTGAGATCCATGCATTTGTGTACGTGTTCATACAGTGCATTGGTGTATGATTTGGTGGTCATGCAACTATTCTCCATTTGCATGGGTGCCGTGAAGTTAGCCACCTCTGTTTTAGGAGCCCAAACTTAGCTTTGGAGATGATGGCTTCAGCTGCTCATGAGCATTATCTACTAAAGGCAGGATGCCGCCTATACAAAACAGATCTATATGCTACATCTGTCTGAGAGAGAGAGAGAGAGAGAGAGAGAGACACACACACACACACACACAACCACAGAAACAAACAAACAGACAGAGACACACCCACTGAAACTGATGGAGTATACCAACTAAACTGAAAACAAATAAACACAGCTATGTCAAACAATCAAGCCTGTAATAGAATGTAGTAGGGAGCATGTAAACATGGAAAATAGGAAGTTCAAGCAATATTATGTCTCAGCAACACATGTTGTACTGATATATTGCTGAGCAGAACATATGGCCATAGAAACAGTGTTTGTCTTCAGTGACATAGAACACAGCTCAGGGCCCTGAGTCACCTCAGGAAAGGATAGCTCACATATGACCACTACTGGAGTGTGTGTTGCACAGTACTGACTGTTACACTGATAGGCCAGACCCAGTGCAAATCATACCATTAGTAACTCTGCTGTGTCCATCTGTGACTTGTGCCTCTTTTTTCAATGCCAATGTCTCCAACCCATATAACATAGCTGATCTCACTACCTTCCTGTAGACCTTCCCTATCACTTTTAATGGTCCTTGTCTGTCACAAATCACACATGATACTCTTCCCCACCACCCAAATAAATCCTGCCTGTACTCACATCATCTCTCCCCCACAATCGCCTTTACTCTGAACTGTTGTTAACAAGTATTCACACCTATTCCCCTTTCCAAACTGTACTCCCTGCATCCTCACCATTCCTCCATCCTCCTTCCCATTCACACACATATATTCCATCTCAGTCCTGCTGACCATCATTCCTCCCCCTCTAAACCATACATCCACCTCTCTAAGGTCTCATCAACCAGTTCCCTACTCTCACTACAGACCCAATGTCATCTGTAAACAGCACAGTCTAGGGGGACTCCTGTCTGATCATGTCTGTCAACCATTCCGTCACCACTGCAAATAAGAAAGAGCTCATAGCTGATCCCTGATGTACTCCCACTTCCACCTTAAACACACCTGTCACTCCCAATGCAAAACTCACTGCTGTCACATTAGCCTTGTACATATCCTTTAGCATTCTTCCGGATTCCTTTGTCACTCCTGACCACCTCATACATCCTGTCATATGCTGTCTGTAAGTTCACAAAGACACAACACAGCTATGTCTGACCTTCTCTGTATGTCCCCATCAACACTCTCAGAGCAAACATCGCATCTGTACTGCTCTATCCTGGCATGAAACCATGCTGGTGATCAGTAATCCTCACCTCCCTTCTTAGCTTAGCTTCCACCACCCTTTACCATTACCTCATGCTGTGACTGATCAATGTTATCCCTCTGTAGTTATACAGCTCTGCACACCACCCTTATTCTCATAATCAGTAACAAACACATTTCATCCACTCCGCACATATCCTCTCACCTCCCTAGATTACAGTAAACAATCTGGTTAAAAAGACCACTGCCATTTGTCCTAAACACATCCATGCCTTCACAGGTATGTCTTCTGGACCAATAGTCTTACCATTCTTAAACCTATTAATTAATTAATTAATTAATTTGACATTTGTTGACTGGGAATGTCTGACTGAGCTTGTGCCCTTTTTTAGCAGAGGCCCGGGAGAAAAGCTCCACAAAATATTACAAACAAAACAGTATGCATGAAGTAATATAAACATGCATTATAATGCTTGGATTCACAATGAGACGAGTCACATGAGAGTTTAAAGGTGTTATTTACAAAAAAGGCAATAAAACCAAATGTTAAAGTCTTTCATATATCTCCAATATATAAGGACTTCACCATATAGAGGGGAAGTAATGACAATTAACTCAGAGTTTAAGAAAAGAGTATAGAGGCACTGTATATCAAATCTTAGTTCTTACAAGCAAAAGCATGTACATCAGTAATCAGAAACAGAGGGAAATTTGATAGAGAGAGCAGGCGATAGAAAATGTATGGCTATGGATAAAAGAGGGAAAAATTAGAGATTTTGTTTTTAATTTGTAAATAAGAGAGGAGAGTAGTAACAGTTAGAATCAAGTGAAATCTGAGAAAGAGGAGTAAACCAAGTGGGAAAAGAAGGGAGCGAGGTAGATATGAGCATTGGAGAAAATGAGTGAAAATGATATTAGGATTTAGAGTTCTGTAGCAAGAAATACATACAATTTGACAAGGGGATGAATGCAAAGAGGGTTAGGTGATTACGTTCATGGTGGTTGTGTACAAGACCAAGTCCAGGTATTTGTAAAGTGGACTTTTAGGGCAATTTTAAATGGGAGGCGCTGTGTAATAGATCTGATTGTTAAAGGTAGTTTATTCCAGTGGAAAGAGGAAAGATAGTTATAAATGGTTTCACCAATTGATTTTTTAGGTTTATAGATGTCAAGGAGGTTTTGATTGGTGCTTCTAAGTTTTCTGGTTGAGAGCTAGTAATTTAAGATGTTGGAAATATTACGTTAGAAGGAGGGTTTGTAGTGAATGGCGCTGATAATATTAAGTTGATAGAAAAGAAGTTGATTGGGGGAACTCAATCCAGTTCAGTGTTTTCAAAGCCAAACAGTGATGGAATTTAGGTTGAGTGTTGGCGGCAAATCTAGCAGAGGATAGGAAGAAATGGAAACAGTTGATCTGCTGTGGCGATCCCTAACAGGAGCAGCAGAAAGAAGAAGAAGAAGTTGGCAGCAAATCTAGCTATTTTGTGATATGCATTTTCCATCTCATTCAGTAGTGTTGCCTGTAGGTTAGTGAGGATTTGGGAGCCATGGAAGAGACAAGGTAGAAGATAAGCAAGAGAGAGTAACCTTCTTGTCTCAGGTTTGAGATATCTTTTGTTATGGATTTAAGCCAAACTTTCAGTTAGTATTTTTGATACAGTAATTTATATGAAGGTCAGACTTTAGTTTATCATCAATTATGACCCCTAGCAGTTTGGTATGGGATTCAACATTGATGGTGGTGTTGTCTAATGTGATAGTGAAGACTAAGATGTTATGAGAGTGTGATTTAGGCAGAAATAGAAGCAGTTAAGTTTTCTTAGCATTGAGTATTAGCTGGTTATTGGTTCGCTAGGTCTCAATATTTGTGAATGTTTGCTGGGTTTTGGAAAGCAGGTATGAGAAATAATCAGAGGAGGTGATGACTGTAGAATCATCCACATATTGGATGAGAGTGGAGTTGGGGCAGAATATAAAGATTGTTAGTAAAAACATTGAATAGAAGATGGAATCTTGTGGCACAACTGTGGTGACTGGCAGAGCCATCACATCCTGATTCACCATACCCACATCATCCAACATTTTCACTCTCTCATTCTCTTCATTCAACAGCCGATCAAAGTACTGTTTCCACATGCTCAACACACTCTCCTCGCTAGTGAGTGCAGTTCCACCATTATCCTTTCTCAGCCTTATCTGCTGCACATCCTTCCTAGCTACATGCCTTTGTCAAGCCAATTGTTGCAGGATCTAATTTCCACCCTTGGTGTCCAGCCTTGAATACAACCCTTCAGATGTCCCATTCTCAGCCTAAACACCTGTCTACATTCTGCATCTATCTGAAAATTCCACTTCTCCTTGGCCAACCTCTTTCTCTGTGTCCTCCCCTGTACTTCCTCATGCCACCACCAGGTCTCCTTTTCCTCCATCCTCTGTGCAGATGTCACATCAAGCCCCATTCTACTCATCTCCCTTACTAGCTCGGATGTAGTTACCCAGATATTTGCTAACTCTTCACTGCCACCCACTGCCTGTCATAACTCTTCCCTGAACTCTACCTCACAATCACCCTTTCTCAGTATATATCGTTTGATCCATGGTGCTGCCCTCACACTCCTCCCCCTCTTCATGATCACCAGCATCATCCCACAGACCAACTTTCCTTGCTGTCTGACTACACTTTCCCCTATCACCACTTTACATTTACCAATCCCCTTCAAACAGGCCCACCTGCATTGGAGATAATTTACCTGTGTGCATCTTCCTACACTCTTGTATGCCACCCTATGCCTCTCGGTCTTGTAATACTATATATTTACCACACTCATGTCCAACCTCTATTGCAAACTCCACCACCATCTCACCTTCTGCATTCCTTTGCTTAACACCATACCTACACATCACTTCTGCATCCCCTCTGTCCCCTTCACCACCATGCTCATTGAAATCTGCTCCAATCACCACTCACTCACCCTTGAGTATACACATCACTACTTCATTCAACCACACCAAAGTACATCTGTCTCATCCATCACACATGCAATTAGCAGAGCATATGCACTAACAACTGTCAACATTACAGCTTCAATTCCCAGCCTCCTGAACATCACTTTACCCAACATTCTTATCACCTCGACAAACACTCTTGGCATAATGTTCCTTCAGGTTAACCCCTACACAATTTCCCCTCCAATACACACCATGATAGAACTATTTGTACCCGACTCTGATACACACAGCTGTAAACCCCTTCTGCCTTGTCTCTGGCACACACAATATATCCACCTTTCCTCTGTCCAGCATATCAGCTAGCTCTGCCCCCATAGCAGTCATATTCAAAACATTAACAGTTCCTACCCTCAGTACCACACACTTAGCCTTTCACCTCTCTGCCTGCTATATGAGCATCAGACATCCTCCAGGGTATATCTGTGAATGCAAAGGCTGCTTCACTATCAAAGGACATATATGTGTTACAGCAATATGAAGAAAGTGTCACTAATTATGGCCCATAGTCCAGTATGTATATGCATTGTCCTGACTTAACAGGTTGCCGACTAACTGAGCAGCAAGACTGTCATTACAGTGTGCCGTACCGACATAGAACAGAAATGTATAGCAGGTATTACCTGTGTATATGTATGTTGTGTAGGTATACCTGGCTGCTGCTGCCTCATAACAACTGACATGGGATGCAAAATGTCAGGTGAATAAGCTGTACATGTTGTACATATGTGTAACCTTAGTTTCTGTGCACCCAACAGAGTTAAACCTCTACAGCTACTGCTGGTGTCATTGCCCTGACACAGACATGGGTAGTATAATAAACATGAGTACCACATTGAAATTGTAGAGGTGGAAAACTGTGTTTTGACCCTGAGTCAATGCATACAACAAACAGATATATGACCACCCACATAGCTGTATGGCCTCAGCAATACCTTACCTGTAAAACCTGTCTCCACCAAAGTAGAGAAACCCCTTTTGCTGGACAACAGCAATGTACAAAGCACATAATGTGATGCTTTATTGGTTGTACAGGGAAAAGTAGGAGCAGGCACCAACTGGGCAGCATGTCCACCTTGTCTGAATAAGCATAATAGGTCACAGGTGGATTACTGTAAGTCTAACTATGAGTACAAATTGGGCACATCCACTAAGGGGAATCACAAGGCCATCTTCACATATGTCTGCAGTCTCAGAGGCACCAATCCAACCAGCCCTGTAATGGTGGTCAATCACAGCACATACACACACACCATAGCTACAGCCAACCTGCTGCAAGCAGGTTTAGGGCAGACACCACCACCTTTGATCACCATCAGTATAGGTGGATATGCACAGCACATGCACCCCTCCCCTCATCATAATGTATCAGGTACAAACTGCCTAATCAAAGTTGACAAAAGCAAGTTCCCTTGGGCTCTGATAACATTCCTGTCTGTATCCTACAATGAACCTAGGCATATGTTCATAGTTTCATAGGTTGGTACTACGCTATTGGCCCTAGGGCCTATACAAGCCTAGCATAACAATTCCCTGGCTATTTCTTCCCACACTATTTACTTCCCTGGACCCCTGTCTAGCAGAGAGACTGACATTATCCCTGAGGTGAATTCCCTTTCTCCCATCCAATCATCAAGGTTCCTTTTGAAGAGGGCCAAGGAGGTGCTCTGCTTGACATGTATGGGCAGTCTATTCCAGAGTCTGGGGAATCTCTGGGTCAGGAACCTATCCCTCCAGCATGTTTTGTTTATTGTGATGACAAGGTTTAGATCCCTGGAGCATGTGGCTCTGAGGGATTGGGATTTCTTTAAGTGTAGCATGTCCAACAGCTCTGGGTTTGACATGGCCTTGCATGTTAAGCAGAGATCGCATCTGAGTAGAAGATATGCAACAGTGTATAGCTGGAGCTTTTTAAGGTGATCAGCATAGGGGCATCTGCTTTAGGCCTGTGATTCTTTTAGTGAGGTATTTCTGTGGCCTTTCCAGTTGTTGCAGATGACTTGAGAGGTACATACCAAATGGGACATTGTATTCTTGCTTCCAGCTGCATTGCACACTGTATGCAAGCAAAGCCTAAGCACCACTGACATCCCATCTGCAAGGAACATGGCCACGTTCATCCCTCTGCACAAACATGAATGATGAATGGTGGTTTATACAATGTACTGGCCCTCATGGGTGGAACATGACACATCAGGAGCAGGAGTACAATGCATGTTCATACAATGCTGCCAGGTAAAGGGATATGATGTGTTTGTAAGTGGTGACTAATGATAGTCCATATGCATGTGCTGTCTCTGCAAAAAACTCTGGGCAATGTCTGAGGTCCTGTGATGTGTTTCCCTGTGTATGTCCTCCAGGTGCCATGCAGAGGCAAATGCCTTACACCGAAGCAGAGACAGCAGCCTTTACGGAAGCTGAAATCTTAAACTATGGCATCCTTTCTGGCCATAGCCAGCTAAATCTGCAGGAGCAAACTGCCCTGATGGATGAGATCATCCACAGAGTGAATATGTTGGGCCACTGTAGACACACATACGATCAGGTCAGGCATAGAGCATCTGACCTGATACGTAGTTCCTGGCAAAGGGCTGCTGCTGTAGTGAGGGACTGTACTGTTACGGTGGGGGCCCATCCAGACAGACCCCACTTATGGCGACAGAGGAGATTCTTGCCAACCTTGGGGTAGCCCCCACACAAACTCAAACACGGGAAACAGCAGTTGTGTAGGTGGGTGACACCTAGGCAACAGGCGATGAGCATCCAGGTAAGGCCAAAGTGCACATCAATGTAATGAGGTAACATTTAAATTGTTTCCTACAGAGTCTCTAGATGCATATGTCAGTGCAACATGGATTAGTGGGTGGAGTGTAGTAATGCACACAAGTGCACATCTATGGTGAATTACAGCAAATTGTGTAATATCACAGTGTATACTGTACCTGTGTAGAAATGTAGCGTTCATCTTGTAACAATGCCTAATGTGAATCTGCTGGCAATACCTCTCCCTCACAACTACATAGATCCCTCTGGTCTGCAAATGGGACAGAAGCCTGAACCCAGTAAGTATGGGGTTTCCCTGTTGTGGCTCACCAGTACCTCAGGCATGCCAAAGTGAATGCATGTGACCATGCACACAACAGTTACACTCAGCCATTTGGCAATATCTGCATGTTAATTTGTGGTGGTGATTACTGCATTGCATCATGGTGGTCATGACAGGGGCCTATTTGCAGAAGATGTCACATATCTATAGCATACATCACAATCTGTCATTGCAGGACACCTGGACAAAGACTGACAAAATGGGAGGTGGGGGGCAAAGGCCCAAAATTAGGGTCATATTGTAGAAATCAGTGGTATACAGTGCATATAAATGGTGTACACACCTGTTAGAAGGCCACGTATGTGTGATATAAAAAAATGACAGCACAATAGACAAGTTCAGAATACTGGCAACTTTTCATGTGACCTATAACCTGTACAATTTAATTGTAAAGCAAACAAATCTGTTAGGGGAACAATAATGACACATAACAATAGTACAACAACTTGGATGCATGTGTGTGCACAGGGTGAAGCTAATACTATGTTGAGGGAGCTTTTGATATAACTACAGCAGTACATATTATTGGGTACACAACAGCCATCAATTACAGAGCCTCTCTGATTAACAGCAACTAACGGTCAGCTGTCCTACTAGGATTATCCCGACATATACCCCTGCTACAGCAACAGCCATGGTTGACATAGAGCTGACAAACCTGCTAAGGGACCACATGTTTGAAATGTATCAGCCTGAGGAAGGGTAGCCAAACATTTCCACAGCATTGCACATACCATGGAACACAATGCAGACAGTCATCAAAAGGTTTGGAAAATATTTGGCTACAGTGACATTGTGAAGGAGTGGACATCCCACCAAAGTCTATGAAAATGCAAGACCAAGATTGACCAGGGAGACTGACAGGAGCCCTGTTGCGACAGTGAAGGAATAACAGGAATCTCCAACAAGTACTGTCCATGGTCTCCACATGTCCTGCTTATCGGGTAGGGTTGGAAGATGGCAGAAGTTCCTCACACCAAACAATATCCAGGCCTGGTGAAAGTCTTAAAACAATACATCAGGTCTCCAAAAAGCAAGTAAGAAAATGTGTTATGGTAATATAGGACCATGGTTTTACTCATTGGTCACAATTCTGACAGGTATGCTTGGCACAATATCACCACTGCACATCACCATAACAACATCACCCCCATGGTGAAGCATGGGGATGGGGATGGGGATGGCAATGTTCTGGTTTGGGGTTGCTGTTCACAAGCTGGAACTGGGGCTGTAGCCAAGTTAGAGGGGATTATGAACAGTTCCAAATACTGGTCCCTTGTGTCTCCAAAACATTATGGTGTCTGCCATATAGCTGTGGATGGTAAGGAATTCCACTTTTCCACACAACAATGGCCCAAACCATACATCCATATCAACAAAAGGATGGCTTCATCAGAACACATGCAACGTTCTGCACTGGCAGAGTCAGAGTCCAGACCTACACCCAATAGGATATATGCAGCACGACCTGAAGATGGCAGTGCACAGGGGATGCTCTTGCAATCTGACATAGTTGGAGGTGTTTTGCAAGGGACAGTGTGCAAACATTGGCAGGTCAAGATGTGTCATGCTGATAGACACCATCCCAAAAGGACTGCATGCTATGATTAAATCAAAAGTTGCTTTAACAGAGTATTACTTTAAGGGTGTGCTTACTCATGTGACCAGCTTATTGTAATTATTTCAGTTAGCAGATTTTACCTGTAATTGATGTGTATGTTGTTCAGTTGGACTGTACAGGTTATATGTCATATGACATGATGGCAATGTTATGACCTGATTTTTGAAGTCTCATGTGACATATCATGAAAACCTGGCATGTTAACAGGTGTGTGTGCACTTACTATATCCACTGAAATCTTGGGAGGTTGTTTGGGTTACCGGCTTTGTTTTAAAATACATGTACTGCAGGTTATGCAGACTGCACCTCCAATTAGGAAATTACTTAGCGGCACCATTCCACAGGCCAACCCAGTAATGTATCAGACAAACACAGGAGTTATGAGGAACAGACCAAACATATGAGCCACACATGTAGACATTAAGCAAAACCCTGTAGAGTTGGGGGGGTATGTTCTGTAGGAGTTGCCACAGTGATATATAGGTGAACAGCAATAATTTACATAGGGTGCAGTGTGTGCTAGGTGAATGGTCATCACCTACTAACACCACTCACATATCCCAGAGGTGTATGTTAGTAGTAACAGTAATTGGAAAGGGCTGCACTGCATGATACTGAGGGTCTGTCCAGACTGCGTATGTTATTGTCTGACTGTGTGTCGTGAATGCCCCCATTCAGCTAATGTGAGGTCTGTGTAATGCCTTTGAGGCACCTCACCTGTCTGGGTGTGTCTGTGTGTGCGTGTGTGTGTGTGTGTATGTGTGTGTGTGTGTGTGTGTGTGTGTGTGTGTGTGTGTGTGTGTGTGTGTGTGTGTGTGTGTGTGTGTGTGTGTGTGTGTGTGTGTGTGTGTGTGTGTGTGTGTGTGCGCGCGTGTGTCTCTATCAGTAAACTTTATGGTGCCAGTAGTGATTTATATATGTTGTTTTTCCCTCACAGGTGGACATGGTGGCTGCAGTCCCTCCCATCTCTGATACTGATGTCAGTGTCTCTGCAGAATCTGACAATGATGGTACTCATATTGAGGCACAGGTGGGGTTGTCAGGGGCTGATACTGTGCAATTGTTTGGCATCCCACTATTGTCAACCCAATCCCCACACACAGTCACAATGCCCACACATACTCTGTCACCAGTGGCCACAGATAATGGACAGTTGGGTGGTGGTGGCATGGAACATGCTACTGCAGTGAGTATGCCAAGTGAGGGTGCAGGCAGTAGCCATAGCCAGAGTGCTGACAAGGTCTCACACAGGCAGATGGGCAGGGGTGCTCGGAGAAGGATTGCAAGCCTGGCATTCCCCTGTTGCAAGTGCCATGGCAGCAGTCACCAGATACATGTTTCAGGCTGCCATGGGGGCACAGGCACATAATGAATGAAATACCAGACATATATGCAGGGTCATGGATGAGCACATCCCTGGTGTCCATGGCAATAGGAACTCACTGCAACCAGTCGGGAGCATACTGGGGTCATGGATAGATGGTGGGAGGAAACCTTGACACTGCTCAACCATGGAATATCTGTGCTTGAGCATTTGGTGGGCACTGGCCAGCAGCCATGTGGCTGTAGGGCAGCACCATGATTATATGGGGGTCTACGTGTCCATGCACTATTACATTCTAATGCTGGCAGTACCACCAGTACTACTGAAAGGGCTGTGCTGTCCATGCCACAATGCAGGAGACCATGGGCACATGATCCTGGCTGATCCCAACTGGGACAGAGATCCAGCAGGCTGCAGTCACCAGCGGGGAGTAGTATTGCATCTGGATTCAGCCATGGTGGTGCCGGTGATACCTTCAGCAGGCCCAGTTCCCTGGTCTGTGGTCAGAGATGGTGAACTGTACACCCTGCCATGTACGGCCCACAGCTGTCCAAAATACCCCTGTGTAGGGCACCCATGACTGTGTGCATCAGAAAAGTCACCTCCACACACACACACACACATACACACACACACACACACACACACACACACACACACACACACACACACAGACACAGACACACATACACACACACCACCCCTGCACTGCCCATTTAATGAACAACCCCCAAGCATGCACATATAATGTCAACTGTGTAGCCCAGCCTAGGCTTCTGGCAAACCCACACAACACCCTGTGCATATGATGATACCTGTGCCACATCCATACCATCCATACCATTGATGCAGGCACATGCTTATATGGGTTTGATCCACAGGGGGACTTTAGTAGAGTGCAGCTATTTCATGCTGTGTAAGGTGCTGTCATCTGACATTTGGAATGGGTACACATCGGAGTGTGTGTACCTTTTCAGCCATGATAAATTATTGGTGTTAGTAACACTAAGTGAATGTGTTCTCACATGCTGTACTCTGTGTTGCGGGCGTCTGTGTGTCAGCAGGATGTGGCCCTCCAGACATCATCAACAAGGGGTATGGCAGGGTAGTAACACATCGACCGTGTCATTGTTGGGGTACAACTGTATCTGCACACATTTCCCCGGTCTGTGTAACAGTTCTTGCATGTGCCTCACAGCTTATGTGGCTGGGGGGTTATATCTCAATCGGTTTACTATCATAATCTCGAAATTTTAAAAAAAAGCAAACTTATTAGCGAAGTGTTTCACCAAAAGTACACATTACCGAATGTCCCTAATGTCGTAAAATAGCTGTTAATGCCGAAAATGTCGATCACAACATTTTCAGCACTTAACAGCAATCCCATCCTTCCCGTAACTCCCTAACTAGCTAACCTAACATCCCATTTATGCAGAGGGGGCAAGCCCCCCTGCACCCCCCTAACTTAATATTCCAACTCCAAGATCGCACTACAATGAAGAAAGGGATGTATTTCCCTAACCGCACTGTACTGCAATCCCTTTACATGAACGCACTTTATATTTACGAATGCACAGTCCATTCACAAAAATAATGTTCACTCATGTAACTTGCACACATATGAAGTATTCAAACATCTGCTGTTTGAATACTTCATAGCTGTGCAATTGCAAAGCGACATTTCAATGGGAAACCATCTCATTCTATGATGGTTGACATCAGCTCACACCTCAGATTGCTAATGCCCTCAACCCCAGAGGATATTGTGTCCACCAAACACACAGAGAATACTGTTCACCACACACACACACACACACACACACACACACACACACACACACACACACACACACACGCACATGCACACACAGGATCACAGTTAACAGTGTTGTGTTTGGATACCCCTACCCATCAAGTTGTGGTACCACACTATTATGCAGTTATTGTAGGTGGCACAGGACTACTAGTGTGATGACTGTTACAATGTATCTGAAAGGTGAATGACATTACGTGGCCTTATGGGGTATGGCAATGGGTGACAGTACTGGGTGTGAGAGTACTCATAATAGGTCCCATACAAGTCTACATACTCACAACTATGGCTATACACACCAGTGCACGCACACACACACACACACACACACACACACACACACACACACACACACACACACACACACACACACACACACACACACACACACACACACTTGCCAGTACTGACATTAGCAGACCAGCTTATCTTGTTATTCGTACTATACTATTCCATACTGTTGCACATGGCTTATAGGGCTGAAGAGTGTCTACAGATACCACTACAGTTGATGTGAACAGCGGACCTCATACAGCAGACTTAGGAATATGCACTGTGTGTACCATGGGATAAAATATGAATCCATGCCCATCCAATAGATGTCGCTTGCACACAAACACGGTACCCTTTTCTCACGCACATTTGCCAGGACTAGGAGTAGAGCTTCTACCTATCTATTTCTTGTTACTACATTGTTACACATTTATCACACATGCCACGGAGGTTATGGGGTGACACTTGTCCAAAGGTACTTCTAAGGTGAGGGACATCACCAGGTCTTGTAAATTATGACAATGAGTGATGTACTGGGTGAGAGAGGCCACAAAATACTGTAACCTACACATAATCACACTTACAATAATACACACACACACACACACACACACACACACACACACACACACACACTTGCCAGGACTCATATTAGAAACCCTAGCTATGTGTTAATTGGTATCATAGTGTTATGCAGTTACCGCACATACCACATAGCTTATAGGTTGTGGAGTGTCCCAAGGTACCTGTATAGTGAATGACATCTACAGCAGTTGCAAGGTATGGCAATGGTAGTTGTACTGGGTGAGACGGGCCACCAACTACTTTCACCCACATGTTTGCACACTCATAAACACTTTCAGACACACTAATGCACACACACACATTTGTCAGTACTGAGATCCACGGGTTCAAACAGTCATAGGTGTGTATGTGGCAAATGGCCATGGAGGATTTACAAGGCTAGCCCATGGAAATACACTGGCATCATGCCTCCTGATGATACTCCCCAGTGTGTCTACTGAGTAGAATCACTGGAGTGATCCTTAGGGTGAGTATTCTACTCCTCATGCACTTCTCCTGATTTCTCTTGAAGAGGGCCAGTGTTGTGCTCAACTTGACATTTATGTGGCATCTATTCTATAGCATGGTCAGTGAGAATGCGGTTGAGGTATCTGGGGCATGTTGTGTGGGCAGATTGGTTTCCTTGGATGTAGCATTCCTGAAAGGGTTGGGTCAGACATGGCTGTGTATGTCAGGCAGAGATCACATCTAAGTAGCCAATATGAGACAGAGATTCATTGCAGTTGTTGGAGTCTGTCCTATGGGGCAAGTGTGTAGTACCTAAGATCCGCTTTGTGAGATACATTTGCAGCCTCTCCTGTTGTTGCTGGTGTCCAGTGGGGTACATGACAAATGGGCCGTAGTACACATTGATTGGCCTACTGAGGGGAGTGTACAGGGAAACACTGTCCTTTTACTTCCTGGATTCAACACGCAGAGTCAGGAGAAGTGACACATGGAATGACTTTTGGAAGGCACTGGCACAGTGGGGGACACCATCAAGCTCACTGTCAGCCTGTGTTCCCAGTTCCCTTATACCAACAATATATTACTTTATGGGAGACATGTAATTCCCAAAGGGGATGGCAGGTTATGTCCAGGGTTCTGATAACAGTCATATGTCTCAGAGAGGCCTTTGTGAAGGAAGTGAGCCTCACATGGGGGGGGTAATAATAGCACCCACCTTGTAGTCATCTGCTAATATTGTCAGCCAGGGCTCCTTTGTATTGGGCTGGTCCTCAGAGGTGTGGATCCCAAACATGAGGGAACCCAGGTCCACAACCTGTGGGACTCAACTCATGACTGTTCAGCAGTCTGACATGGAATTTGTTGCTTTCACACTGTGGGCTCTATCTGTGAGCTGGTTTGCAGGCCACCTACTTATGTAGGTGTGGCTGCCTACCCGAGTGTGTTTGTTTATGATTCCTGAGTGGGGAGTGATTTCCAAGGATTAGATGGGAAGCCTATCTTGTTATCTGTTCCATACTTTCACATAGTTATTGCACATGGCACAATGCTTATAGGGCTGAAGAGTGTCTACAGGTCACTCTACAGTCAATGACAACTGTGGGCCTTGTAATGTAGACACTGGGACATGTACTGGATGGGTAACAGCAAAAAGTAGCAAAACACCCCCCAGTGGATTTGGTTCTCACACAAACACAACAACCTCCCCCACAAAAAGGATACAGTTCACACACACATTTACCCAGATTGAGATTAGAACCCCTACCTATCTATTTATTGCTACTACCATGTTACACATTTATCACCCTTGCCACAGTGCTTACAGGGTGATGGTTGTCCAAAGGTACTTCTAAGGTGAGGAACATCACCAGCCCTTGTTAAATATGGCAATGGGTTATGTACTGGGTGAGAGACACCACAATATACTTTAAACTTCACATATATACACTTACCAGAACTGGGATTAGAACTCCTATCTAATTAGTTGCTTGTACAATAGTGTTAGACAGTTACCACATTCACAACAGAGCTTATGGGGCTGATGCTTGATGAAAGGGACTTCTAAGGTGGCTGATATCTGCAGGACTGCTAAAGAGGGAAAGGGGAAGTGTACTGGGTTTGAATGGACTCAAAAGCTTTAACTTGCAATCACACACACAATTTAACATTTGCCAGGACTAAGATTACAGCTCCTCCCTAACTAGTTATTTGTACTATAGTGTTACACAGTTATCGCATGAGCCACAGAGCTTATGTTTCTGAGGTTTGACAAAAGGGACTTCTAAGGTGACTGATATCTGCAGGACTGCTAAAGTGCAAAAGGGGAAGTATACTGGGTTTGAATGCACCAAAAAGCTTTAACTTGTAAACACGCACACAGCTTTAACTTCTAAACACAGAAACACTTTGCATTTGTTAGGACTGAGATTAGAACTCCTACCTGATTAGTTATTTGTACTGTAGTGTTACACAATTATCACATATGCCACAGAGCTTATAGGGCTGAGACTTGACAAAAGGGACTTCTATGGTGACAGACATCTTCAGGACTGCTAAAGTTGGGCAATGGGAAGTACACTGGGGGGAAGGCCTGTTCACTTCTAGAGCCTACTGATATTTCTTTATGTGTATGAGCATGCCCAGTTTGACCTTCCATAGTACATGTGGGACTCCATTCCAGGGATTATTGTACTCCAGTCCAGTTTGTTTTGTGCTACAGCCATACCTCTCAACCTATTGGTGCAGGATATCTGGAGATATCCTATCAAAATGGGGGGACAATGGACCATACAGTGATTGTGACTATTTCTCTCAGTAATGTATGGGTTGCTAGTGTTACAGGGCTTGTTTTAGTAAACATCTGACATATATTCCATTTGACACTGTCATGTATTGTTTCAGTATCTCGTGACATACCTCCTCAGATTATCACAGTGATTTACCAGAGGAATACAAGATGGATGATGTGCACACCAAAATTATGGGTCAGATGCTATGCATTCTTGCACAATCCAGCCTGCTGAGAGGTGTGCCTATGAGCAATTGACTGCTGGAGCTGTGGAAATGGTCCAGCACCTTGGAGATATATTACAATGGTGGAATCTCTGTGCATTTCTGTTCTGGCCTGGTTTGATTTCCAGTCCACAGTTGGGTAATATAAGTCAGACAGGATCAGGGTGACAGGCAGACATGGATATATTTGTAGGTTATAAAATATGCGGGGGTGTCCTGTGTCAGATATGTTTGCCTATAGCTACCAGTGCTTTGCATATGGGTCTGCTCAAAGGTTGACTGCACTTGGTGGGTCTTGTGTGTGTCAGACTGTTTGAACAGCCTGAATGTGTGTGTTTGTCTCACATATATGTATGACCCACCTCATTTTGCTTGGATGGCCACATTCTGTGGTCAGGGTGTTGCATAGGATGAGTGATCAGAGAAGGGTGGGTTACTCCCCATTGCTGTGGGCCAGGGTTCTGTGGGTGCAGACACGTCACCATCTTCCAGGGATATGACTGCCTGCAATGAGTGCATTCCCATGTTTAGACCCCTAGCCTTGCCTGTTGACTGTACAGAGTATCACAGAATGTCCACATTCGTGACTCATATATCTTGTTGGTTACACAAATTAGTGTGGTTTTTAAGGAAAAATGTTTTGCAAGTTACTCAGGGTTGAAGTCAGATATTATTGACAGTTGGCATTACAGTTTCTGACTTCATACCAATCAGACATTCTATGCTACTACAATCATTCCATCAACTTTATTACATTATTAGAGCAGTATTTCAAAGGTGTCCTTTTCCTTGGACCTTTTTCACCCCATTATTCATGACTTTTGCAAGTTTTCTGGCTCTCTCACATTGGCAGGTTTTCTCCTAGCAGTTAGCAGAATAACCTTTCTTTGCATTTTGTACACTGTGATATGTTGGTTGTTATGGACCCCATCACACTCCCTAACAGGGCACTGTGGGTGAGGCATGGGCATTTGCCACAGGCCTGTAGGCCAGGTGTGACAGATGCAGGCCATCTGTAGCAGGGCGGTGCATTCTGATGATCATATGTTCCCAGGCTGCTGACAGTGGACAACCCTGGGACGGCACCAGTACGTTGACTGTGGATGTTACTGACAATTGCTTTCTGTTTGTGTTGAGCCATCACTCTAGTTGACAGCTGGATGCTGCTTAAGGCTAGGGACATGCTACTGCATTTTTATGGGACTATGGGCGGGTGACACATCTCTACACAATACACATTTGCAGAGACTGTGCTGATATTTGCTTAACATTTTGGTCCCATTTAGCATAGTGGTGTGCCCTATGTTTCAAAATACAGGCATAACAGTATTGACCACAGGTCAGATTGTTCTGGCATAGACATTTGTAGTTTCAGACTTCCTACCTTTCAAAGCCATACTGCCACTACCAGACCTGCTGTGATATCACTGTGAAAAAGTCTATAGGTGGAACTTTCATGGATGTCACCATGTGTGGGCCTTTGCCAGGCATTTCTGTATGGTTTTCTACAGCTAATCTGCTGGGTGAGGCTGGGGGTGGGTATGGGACCCCCATGTTGACATCCAAGCATGTGACATATGACTCACCAGTTATTTGGCTCACCACACATACTGCAGTGGTATTTGTCAACTAGGGTGGTACTGCATGGTGTGGGTAGGCCAGTACTAGGAATAAACTTCTTGTTGTCCCAAAGAGCTGTCAGTTGTCTGCTGCTATCCCAGTAGGCCACCCCATTCCCTTGCATGCTTGAATCAATACCATAGATATGCTATCAGAATATTCCACTCCATTCGTTAATTTTGTTAAGGAGACTGACTTACTTTGTGCCTGAGGCTGTTGTGAGGATGGTCCCTGAGGGCTTATTATGTTGGATGCACACAGTACACTGCCTATACATGGTAGCGTATAGGTGGTGTGATGTTTAGCATCCATTTTACTGTGTGTGTGAGTCAGAGAGAAAGAGATCAGTTCCTCTGGTCCTACATGTCAGTGTGCGTGCTTTGTGTTGCCTCTTTGGCAAGGACAGGGCATATTGGGCATGCCTCCATCTGCCTACAGGGGCAGGCTTTGGATGTTCCTCCTCCGAGTCCATCTGTGCCTCTGGAAACCTTGGCAATGGTGGGGGGGCTGTGTGGCCCTTCCCCTTTTTGTTCCTGCTGCAGCTGTTTACACAGGATTATATTGTACAGTATGGCACATACTATGAACATGTGTGCACATGTGACTGGATAGTACTGCAAGGCTCCATTGGATATGTCAAGGCAGTAGAACCGTGACTTGAGCATCCCAAACACATGCTCTGTAATGATCCTGTTTTTTTGCATGTACCTCATTATGGCATTCTTGTGTGGGTGTGTGTGCATTTCTGATGGGTGTCATCAGCCATGGCTCCAGTGCGTAGCCAGCATCCTCCACCATATGGCCATATGGGATGTCCCCACTGGCAAATGCCCGGTACAGCTGTGACGAATGTCAGATGTGGGAGTCATGATAGCTTTCAGGGCTGCCAGCACACATATTCATGATAATGCCCTGGGCATCCCACACTACCTGGCAGTTGATTGAGTAGAATCCCTTGTGGTTTAGGTAGGCCCTACCCTGGTCACCGGGCAGTGCTTTGATGTGAATGTGCATGTAGTCTATGGCACCCAGTACCTCCGGGTATTCTGCTACATGGTGGAAGAGACGCATATTGCTGGTCCTCTCCTCACAGGTGCTAGGGAAGTAAATGTGCTCAGTGATATGTGGTTGCATCCAGGAACTGGTGGGGTATTCTGGTTGCAGATGAATGTGAGACCCCCATGATATTCCCAATTGATCTGTGGAAAGTACCTGTAGCTAGTATTCTTAAGGCTACACATACCTTGGTATCCACTGGGATGGGTTACCCTCTGTTGGTTCTGGGTTTGAGGTGAGGCTGGCACAGCTCAACAAGTTGCTGAAGTATGTCACTGTCCACCCTGTAGCGCTCTACTATCTCCAGATCATGTAGCCCCTGGTAGGATACCCTGGGTCTGAACACTCTTCTCCTCCTCCTCGGTCTGAGTTGGTTGTCAGCATTATCCTCCTCACCACCCACCATCTCTAGCACATAGTGATAGATCAAAGCAACAGTAGCCCCTAACATGTTTTGTTAGTTTTGTCAGTTTAAAATTCCCCAGAATGTGTACATCAGTGGTGTAGAGTTTGTGAGAAAAACCAGAATGAAAGGTGTTTGCATAGTTTACAGTAGTGTGATGGGCTGCTGCTTGTGCAATTGGCTGATTCTGATACATTCCACCTGCCAGATATGCTAGTTTTCCTTGATTGCCTTCCTTCTACTGTTTCCTTTTCTGATTTCCTCCCCTTTTAAGCCTTGATGCATGCCATGCACTCCCAGTGCTCAAATGTAAACAGTTCTGCTAGTCCCTGTGTTTTTTTTATGTTGTTTATTTTTTTAGGCCTAGTGTGTGCCTTGCACAGCTGTTTAGCTAAAGTAAACACTTTTAAGCAGAACTGGTCCTCCCTGGATGCAAACACATACTGCATTTCAAGGAATAAGACAATACAACGTCAGACACCCCCTTCCTTAGCTGTGCTTAGCTAAGGGCAAACATGCCCCATTTTGCTCCAATGTGCTTACAGCAAGCATGACATGCCCCATTTTCATGTTAGCTGCTCCTCCTGTCTACACTGTGGTGTTAGAGCACCTACACAGTTAGGTGCAGTCTGACACTTAGAAGAAATTTGTGATTCAGTATAAACCCCCTCATTTGCATACATCACTGCCTTACTCCATAGTTACCACACTTAGGCTGGCCCTTTCCCCTTAGCAACTACTATTCCCTGGCATTGCTTTCTTTCTGCATGCCATTGACTATAATGGCAAAATGCAGAATTCTGTAAAAATTGATTTTTTTCCCTTTTTTTATTTTCGGCACAATCCCGTTTGCGTGTCACTGCCTATGCTTAAACGTCTGAGATTGGCCAAATAAAAAAGTTTTAATTTAAGAAATTGAAACTATTTATCATGTCAATGGCCATATATTTAGTCATTGGCATGCCTACTAGATATTTGATGTGTCAACTGTCTTCTTGACCATTGATGTCAAGGATTTGTATACCTGTATTACGTGATACAGGTTTGGACTGGTTCACTGATTTTTTTTTATATATATATGGAAACTACTTCGCACCAGGGTAGAATTCATTTATTTGGTGACTTGTTATCCTTAGTATTGAACTATAATTATATTATGTTTGACCATCAATTTTTCCATCTAGTGAATTGTATTGAAATGGGTTCAGCATGAGGTTCACTGTACACCAATATTGTTATGACAGAATGGGAGAAGAACTTTCTTTTTGATTGTGCCTTCACGGATTGATGGTATTTATAAACCAGATACCTTGATGATATCTTTATTGTCTAGAAAGATAGGGTAGAATTGATACCAGCATTTTTGGGCTACCTCACTGATACTACCAATTTTCTTTCTTTCACATATAAAATTGAGTTAGATCAGATTTCTTATTTAGATCTAATGCTAGTCAAGGATTATAATAGTAGTATTTAAATTTCGAAGATTTTAGAAAGGCAACATACTCTAATTGTTATTTGCATTTTACAAGTGCCCATCCCATTCATCAAGAAAAAGGTATTGTGAAAGGTCAATTTGTACAGGCAGTGAGAATGGTGAATGTTTTTGAAGACTTTATTGATGAGTGTAAGAACATTAAGAATATAGGTAAAAGTCCAAAAAAACTATTTATTAAAATATCAAGTTGTTAAGCACTTTTGTTCCATATACAACTTTTTGGAAGTTCCTCAAAACAAACTATTAGAACTAAAACATCAGTTTACTATTATAATAAAAACATGTGACCCAGCCAATTAACCAATAAAAAATAGGGAAAACTTAACAATGATTAATTAGCTGCTTCAGCTTCAAAATGGAAGAAATTGAGATTGAATCATGTAACCAAGGGAAACAGGTAGCATTCAACTTAATTTGCCATAATAATTCACTTTTAGCAAGATGCTCATCCACCACATAACCCCAGGAATCAAATATTATTTGATATAAAACAACAAAGCAAAATGAATGGTTCACATTATGTTCAGTGTGCCTAAACAATGCATTAGTTTTTTTTTTTTATTCCTGACATCTAAAACATGCTCACAAATCCTGTTATTCAGCTTCCTGCACATCATGCCCACATAAAAAGCAGGGCATAAATCACAACAAGCCAGGTAAACATTTTATTTCATTTTGTTGTTTGAGATCAAATAATGTTTGATTCCTGGGGTTATGTGGTGGATGAGCATCATGCTAAATGTGAATTATTATGGCAAATTAAGTTGGATGCTACCTGTTTCCCTTGGTTAAATGATTCAGTGTTAGTTTCTTCCATTTTGAAGCTGAAACAGTTAGCTAATTAATCATTGTAAAGTTTTCTCTATTTGTTATTGGTTAATTGGTTTGAGCATGTGGTTTTATTATAATATTAAACTGATTTTTTTTTAGTCCTAATAGTTTGTTCTGAGGAAGCTCCAGAAAGTGGTATAGGGAATGAAAGTGCTTAACAACTTGGGATATTAATAAATAGTTTTTAGATTTCTAACTGCGTTCTGCCCTTTGTTCTGGCACTACAGGAATTATATGGCTACTATGTTTGTTTGTGTTCCTGTTGGATTTTTTAACATTAAGAACATGTTTTTGAGTAGAGGTTACTCAGAGCTTTTCATAGCTTCATAGGTAGGTACTAGGCTATTAGCCCTAAGGCCTATACAAGCCTAGCCAAAAAGGTACCCTGGCTTTCGCCACCAAAGAAAATTATTTTACTGTGCCCCTGTTGAGCAGAGCCACAGAGGTGATCCCCGGGGTGAATTTCCTATTTCCCATCCAATCATCAAGATTTTTCTTGAAGAGTGCTAATGAGGAGCTTTGTTTGATATAGATAGGTAGTTTGTTCCAGAGTATGGAAAGTCTCTGGGACAGGTATCTATCTCTCTAGTATGTTCTGTTTATTGTGGTGACAAAGTTTAGGTCCCTAGAGCATGTAGCTCAGAGGGATTGTGATTTCTTTAAGTGGAGCATGTCCAACACCTCTGGGTTTGACATAGCTTTATATGTTAGGCAGAGATCGGCTCTGAGTAGGCAATATGCGACGGGGTAAAGCTAGAGTTTTTTGAGACGGTCTGCATAAGGCATCTGTTTGAGGATGGTAATCCTCTTTGTGAGGTATTTCTGCGGCCTTTCCAGTTGTTGTAGATGTCTTGTGAGGTACATACCAAAAGGGGCATTGTACTCTAAAATGGGTCTAATGAGTGATGAGTAGAGGGGAACAATGATCTCTTTTTTCCTGGATGAGAAACCTTTTGTGATGAGGTGTGCCACGCAGAAGGATTTTCCGACTACTGTGGCGATGTGATTATCAAAGGAGAGACTACTGTCCACCTGTGTCCCAAGGTCTCTTATCACACTTTTGGTGTAAGGTAGACTACTACCTATGTGGTAGCTCATGGATACAGAGTTTTTACCAAAGGGGATGACAATGCACTTTTTGGCATTGAGCTTGAGGCCATGGCTTTGACACCAGGCATTTGACTCAGTGAGGCCATTTTGTAGAATGTCCACATTGTTAGGAGTTTCAGTTATGGCTCCTAGTTTGCAGTCATCTGCAAACTTCATTAGCCAAAGACCTTCTGTGTTAGCCTGTACTTCAGAAAAGTAGATACCAAACAGGAGAGGACCCAGGACTGAACCCTGTGGTACTCCACTTGTCAGTGGTCTGAAGTCAGATTTGGAGTCTGCTACTTTCACAGTGTGGGATCTGTCAGTGAGCCAGTTGGCAACCCATCTTGTGACATAGGGATTTATACCCAGTTTAGTGACTTTATCTATAATTCCAGAGTGGGGGATGGTGTCAAAAGCCTTGGCGTGATCCAGATAGGTTGTGTGAACCACCTTCCCCTCATCTATGGCTTTAGTGACTGCTTAAAAGAAGTTAGTCAGGTTTAGGAGACATGATCTGCCTTTTACAAACCCGAACTGGGTGGGGTCCAGAGTTCAGAGATTACCAATGTCTTTGTTTATAAGTTCCATGACGATACATTCCATGGCCTTGCAGACCAGGCTCATTAGGCTAATGGGGCAGTAGTTCCTGGGGTCCATGGTGGCTCCCCCTTTGTGGAGTGGGATAACTGTCGCTGAGTACCATTCAGTGGACACAAAGCCTGAGGTGAGGCTATGATTGAACATGGTGCTAGGTGGGGTGCCAGTTCATTCTGTAGTTCATGTAAAATGCAGCCTGGGATGTTGTCAGATCCCATAGATGCTGTGTTCTTGGCTTTGGAGAGTGTGGTTTTAACTGTGCAGCCATGATTACAGGAACTTTGCATTCTTCCGGTATAGAGATGGGCCCTTTGGCGGGGGGGTAAAGTTAGCACTGAACCTGTATGTCAGGATGTGGGCATTATCAGTTGGTTCTGTATATTTAGTGCCATTGTGCTGTAACTCAGAGCTGATCTGAGTGTTGCCATTGAGATTCTTGACATAGCTATAGAATGCTTTGTGGTTGTCTTTAGAATCAGTGGCAATTTTGTTTTCATAACTAACTTTGGAGGATTTTATGAGGGATCTCAGCTTCTTATTGGGGCTGACCAGAAAGTTCTTCCAGTCATGGGATTTTACTCTTTCTTTGCAACAGTTTCTTTCTTCTTTTGTAGAGTTTGTTTATGGCAGGGGACCACCAGATTGGCTTCCTTTTTTTGGAGGATAGCATCTTGGTTCTGTTACGGATAGCATGATCCATGCACTCATGTAAGTGCTTATAAAGTGCATTTGTGTAGGATTTAGCAGTCATACATCTATTGCCTGTCTGCATGGGTGTTGTGAAGTTTGCCACTTCTGTCTTAAGAAGCACGAAGTTGGCTTTGGAGAAATTTTTATGGTGGTTTCCCTAATGGTTAGTGGGGGCAGGATGTGGATATCTAGGCTGATTAGCTTGTGGTCGGATCTGACCAATGAGGAATTAACCTCTGGTGTGGAACACTGGTTGCCCATGTTGGTAATGACCAGGTCTAGGATATTGCTGCCCCTGGTGGGGGTGTGGATAAGTTGATCCAAGGCATTGGAATTTATGAATTCCAGAAAACGTTGAGCAAAATAGTTGGTACATGAGTAGTTTTCCCAGTTAATGATGGGGTAGTTGAAATCGTCCATTATTAGGGTGTTGGGTTATACCCTAATATTTTCCAGTGTATCAAGAAATGAGGAGTGGGAATCCTGGGGCATTGTGGGGGGATCTGCAGCAAGTTACAATTTGGATTGCAGTCTTGCCCCGAATTAGTTGCACTTGGATAATCTAGGATGCATTATGCTGAGCAAGTAGGCTGGAGGTGTGGATATCCTTAATGAATATGGACATGCCTCCACCTTTAGTGTTTCGGTC
The DNA here is from genome assembly GCF_019279795.1 of Protopterus annectens. NCBI lineage: Eukaryota > Metazoa > Chordata > Ceratodontiformes > Protopteridae > Protopterus > Protopterus annectens. Next base: position 1,057,949,949 of record NC_056727.1, on the reverse strand, counting down.
CAGGTTAGATGGCCAAAAGGTGTGGTATGAATTATAGCCTGGTAATGCAGGGGTGCTCTCTGGAGCCTTGAACTAGGTCTCTATCACTGCACAGATGTCGATGTTCTCCATTTTAAGGAGTGCCTCGAGTGAATGCATTTTGAGGTTTAGACTTCTAGCACTGAGTAGCATTACCCTCAGATTTTGCTTGCTTGTATCTGTTATGGTGGTGAATTTGTTATTTGAACCTTGCCTAAAAAAGGCACTATAGGGGTGGCAAGAGCCTTAGCCAGTATCCAGAATTCCAAGGCCGACAGGTGCAGGCCATCTCTGGCAAAGCATCATGGTCTGTCGATCATGTCATCCCAGGCAGACAGATACTGGATCCTCTTAGAATGACACCAGAATCTTAGCCAATTGTTGAAGTCAATCATTTTGTTCTTGTACTGTGGTATCATTTTGGGTGATGGCAGGATGCTACTCAGGGCTAAGGTCATACCTGCCGGGGCTGCAAGATCGGAGAGTTCCTCCATGTCTCTTTTCATGCAGTCCAGGGAGGTACATCTCAGGTCATTTACACCAACATGGACAATGACAGAGTCATATTTGTATGTGTTGTGGAGTGACCTGAGTGCATGCATTATGTGGCAGATCCTGGCACCCAACAGGAAGCTGACAGTAACTTTCTCCTTGTTTAGTCTAGTGAGTGGAATATCAGTGTGCCTGACTATAGAGTCACCTATGACTACAGTGTTGGGTACATTGCTATGGCTTATGGGCTGTGGTTGAGTGGCACACTGAGTTTTTGGGCTATGTGTTATTTGGGTTGTGTTGGGGGATGGAGGTTGACAATATTATGAACGAGGTTGTATATAAAAGGCAATCACATTTTTTTACTCCCATTTTAGGTTGAATGTATACTGAGAATTATTCATTTGTAGCCCTGACTGCTGAGAGGGCAGTTTCAGACAAGCCAAAATTTCGACACAGTTTGGTCACTACTTATACACAAGACAGTAATTCAATTAGAGCCATTCCATATAAAAATCAGTGTGTTTCTACAGAAAACCTCGATAATTTTGAGGGTCATGAAAGATTAGGTGATCGTCCTACTATTGTGTTTAAGAAGGGTATTAGTTTTAAATCTTTTTTAGAATCTGTTGGGAATAGTTTTAGACATATAAGAATTATGGGATGACTAAATATTTGAAATGTAATTATTGTACATTTTTTTTGGTGGGAGAAGCATTTACAGTTAATGATCTCACCATTAGGGTATAAGGGAATTTTAACTATTTGTCTAAGGGTGTTGTTTATATTGCTACTTGTCAGCCCAGTTCATGCTTTTATGTCAAAAAAACTAAAATGCAGATGAAAGACAAAATGTATGAACATCTATGGGACATTAAGAATGAGACTTTTAACAGCACCCTTGCTAAGCTTATTAAGGTATATCCTTCTCATTCATTTACGTTTTTGTGGTGGAACATGTGACTCCGAGGATTAGAGGGGCATCTTGGAGTCTAAGATTGGAAAAGTGGAAGATTGCTTGGCAGCTCCATGTGAATGCTGGTTGTTTTCCCAGGATCAAAGGATCTGTTTCCATTTCTTCATTATTGAAGTTAAAAGCACATGCTAGTTGAGTTTTCCAGGTGAATTTAAATAAAATTTAAATTTTATTTTTTTTGTAGGTTTAAAAATATAGATTATATTTATATTTATATTTTTCACATTTAGAAATTGCCGGATTTTGGTACTGGCACTTTAAAACTTTTGGCAAAAAATGACGTGTGATTTTGCTCATATTTTAATTCTTGTTGTCTTTTTGTAATACCTTCTGATGAAGTCTTAAATTTAGAAAGACAAAAGTGCTTAAACAATAATGTTTTTGTTATTGTATTCATGTATTTTCTGGTGTGTGCTGGATCTCTCTTTTGGTAGGAGTACCATTTTTTGTTATCAACTCCAAAAACTTGATGTCTTCTCTCCATTTTAAGGTCCAATCTTTTAGTCAAGCTGCCACAATTCATCTACCTCTAAAATAAGTTCCCATCCTGCAACTAACTGGCTCATGTATATAGAACTGTAAATCAGCCAAAGAGATCCAATATTGCTGACACATAGCCACCCTATTAAAGTGCATGAGAAACTGATACCATATCTCTAAATCCTCTTTCACTCTCTTATGCAGGCTAACACCATGATGTTTTTTCCTGCCATCCATTAACAAATTTACCATAGACCTAGTAAAAGGCTTGCCTTTGGCCCACTGTTGTACATGCAAAGCTCAGCACTCCAAACAAGACCATCATATCCTTGAACCTAGCTTTTCCTGTGCATAACATGGTTCCATTCTTGGTTCATAATTTAATGAGCTTACTCTCTGGTAAACAAAACTAGCGGTGGTGGTGCTGCGGTAGCGTTGTCGCCTCACAGTAAGACGTTGTCCTGTTTGATTCTCAGCTAGAGCGTTTTCTGTGTGGAGACATGTGTAAATGGGCGTACCTTCATTGAAGGTTGTGCGTCAGAGCTGGCAACTCGGCATGTAAAAATCTACTGCCAATCATTAGCAGACCAGAGTTCCGCTGTGTCGACCCCTAACTGGGAAAAGCTGAAAGATACAACAACAACAACTCTCTGGTAAACAAAACAAGCCAATGCACACAGCTAAACCAAAGAATGTCAGCACTTTAAATGGACTATCCTGATTTTCCTTCACTAACAATACTGTGGGAGGTTGGCATAATGGTTACGGTATTTGCCTTATAAACCAAAGGTTCAGGGTTTGATTCTCACATGGGGTAATTGGCTTGGCTTAAAATGGCCCGCAAAGGCAGTTTGCCTAGTACTAATCTATTAACCTATGAACTTCTAAAACATTACATTAACTCCAAAAAAATGTTTACACCTTACAAGACTCCTTTCAGCTCTCAAAAATCAAGAAAAGAAATCATCTAGATAGTGCAGTGCTGTGAGTCCTATCACAACCTGCTCTCACAGCCATTCCATTGCCAACTAAACTTCTCAAATATAACACATGCTACCATCCAACCCATGGACATGACTTTATGAAAATTAAACTTACCACCCAAGCTAATTTCCAACATAGGGAATCCCATCTTTCTTGACAGGCAGCAAACAAAAGTCAAATCAATGAATTTAACAGACCAGGTACTGGCAAAATCATGCATGAACTTCAGTGCATCGCCTAATTATGCATACTGCACACAAACATCAGGCCTATCTATATGGTCAATTATTGATGAACCCTCTAGAAATGACAGGTAATGAATGAGATGATATTCACCCTGTAGGTTCCAAAAGGTTAAACTCAAAGGTAAGACCCTAAACGTATGGAATGGAGGACAACTTAAGGTACCTAGTAGCCTAAATACCCTGCTTCATTATCCAGAAAAGCTAACACTTTGTCTTCTTTACTTTGTCTGAAGATTGTTATAGACACGATCACTATCAGCTATTACCGACCTAATAGAAAACCAACATGTAAAGCCCCTTAGCAATTTATGTGCTGTGCTTTTATTGGGATAATGCTGCAGCCTAATGATCAATCTATCAGTTCTGGAAGGGGAGTCCCAGCCCCTCCCTAAAAAGGCACAACTCCCCTTGTACTATTAGCACTATTTATTCTTCTCAACTGCATGCACCCTGCCTGTGCTCCTCTTTTATTTATTTATTTACGTTTGATACTAGGTAGTGTCCAACTGGGCCAGAAGACCGTTTTCAGTAGAGACCCAGGGAGAAAAGCTCCAAGGAAGATTACATAATTATACATTTGTACATATGACAATTACAATAGGAGTTCAAATGCAAGTTCCTTGACATTGTATCTAAAGGCTTATAACAATGGTAGTACAATAAGCTTATACTAGTCATGTAGACAAAAAAAACTATATATATATATATATATATATATATATATATATATATATATATATATATATATATATATATATTTGGTCAGGATAAAAATATCGCAATCATGGAGAGAAGGAAGTTAGACAGTAAGGGTTTAAATTAGTTAGCCTGATGGAGAACATGAGCATACCCAATGGTTGGCGAAATATTTCTTTAGGGACTTTTTAAATGAATTTGTATCATTGATAGACAGAATATGCTGAGGTAGAGAACTCCAGTGTTTGGCAATGATATCTGAGTATAAGGAGACACTCTGAGAGTTTTGGGTTTTGTTAACCTTCAACAATACTTTATCAGCAGACCTAAGAGAGTTTAGATGAGTGCAGGGCTGGACAAGGTTAGATAGAGCTTGGCAGTTGTCAGGTTTGTATAAGACTGCATGGGCAGTTAGTAGTGGATTCAGAGTAAGCAGGCGAGGGAGCTCTAACCAGTTCAGCTGGAGAAGGGCAGTGCAATGGTGAGATCTTTGAGACTGATTACTGGCAAATTTGGATATTTTGTTTTAGCAAGATTCAAGGCTATTCAGTTCAGATTTGTGAAGACTGGTAAATATTTGTGAACAGTAAAGCAGGGAAGATAAGAGATGGGTTCTGGCTGTTGTGAGTCTGGTATAGTCAGTAAGATACGATTTAGCCCTATGGAAAGAACCCAGTTTGACATGAACATTTATAATTGTTAGTGCAAGGTGTTTGTCAAACATAAGTCCACTATCAATTGTGACACCAAAAAGTTTTGTATGTTCAACGGGTTCTATTTTTGTGCCATTGGAGGAGGAAATAGAGATAGGTGGTTGGTTGTTGTTGAGGTATTATAGAAGAAAATAAGCTTGGTTTTATTGGGGTTAAGTATAGGTTGATGGGATGTGAAGTAGTTTTCAGTATTGTGGAGGGCTGTCTGAGTTTTTTCTTGGAGTTCCTTGATCGAGGGGGCAGAGCAAACTAGGGAAGCATCATCAGCATATTGTATGATTGAGGCTGGATTTGCTGAGGACTTTAGGTCATTGGTAAACATTGTGAATAAAAGTGGGCCAAGGATAGATTCTTGTGGGACTCCTACACATATAGGGAGCTGGGGGAAGAGTTTATTCTCCCATAAAGTAGTTGTTTCCTATCAGACAAGTAGCTATGAAACCAGCTTAGGGCTTCAGAGCTGCAGTGGTATAAAGCCAGTTTATTGAGAAGTATTTGATGAGATACAGTGTCAAATGCTTTTGACATATCTAGGAAGGTAGCAGAGACTAGTTGTCTTTTGTTTTTGAGTTGATTTACAGTATTAGTAAAGCTAATCAGAGCTGTACTGGTGCTATGCCTAGGTTGAAAACCATGTTGTGTATTAGATAATGGATTATTTGACAGAAAGTCGTCCATGATCTGCTTGTGTATACATTTTTCTAAGACTGTGGCAAGTGGTGACAATATGACTATGGATCTGTAGTTGGATACATCAGTAGAGGGACTGCCTTTATGTAAGGGTACGACGTGAGATATTTTCCAGAGAAGTGTGGTACATACTGTTCAGAGATAGAACCATTAATGAAAACAGATATAGGGTAAGCGATGGAAGTAGCAGCTAGTTGCAGAAAGTCACCAGGCAGCTGGTCTGCACCTAGTGTGCAAGGTTTTAGTTTAGAAAGGAGATTTTTAACATAACTTGATTGGCTAGTTCTGAGACAGAGGAGGGTAGAATTGTTGTTGGAGGTCTGACAGAAGCATATTAGGGGTTTTGTTTAGTAGAGAGGTTATTGAGTTACTGAGTTAATAAAATGGCTATGCCATCATTTGGGTTGGTCAGAGTTGGGGCTGAGGTAGTGGGTTTCCTTGGTTGAGGAGAAGGTTGATTGTTTGCCAGAATCTTTTGGAATTTTTCTGGTATTTTAGCTGACTTGTTTGGAAGTAGGTCTTTTGTCTTGTTTAATTACTTTTTTTGGTTTGATTTCAAAGTTGTTGGTAGGTAATGAGATTTTATTTACTTCTATTATTCTGAAAGAGATACCAGGCTCCGTCCCATTGTTTTAGTAGAAGAACTCTGTCTTTTGTCAACCAGGGAAGCTGTATGGATTTGGTATAAATTTTTCTAATTGGGGCTAGATTGTTAAGTATTTAAAGGAAAGCACTATTGAAGTACTGTACTGCATGGTCCAATTGAAGAGTTTTTAGAGGTGCCCAGTCATATTGTTGAAGAAGAGTATTAAATAAGGTTGGAGAAAAGTGTTTTTATTGCAAATGTAGTGAAATGAAATGTTACAGGAATAGTGTGTATGTTTTCTAATCAAGCAGGAAGAGAAGTGATCACTTAGTTTGTCAGGGAGGCACCCAGCATCATAGCTAATATTGGATTTGTTTGTTAAAATCCAGTCAAGAATGGATTGCCTGTTTGTGTGTTTGTCGATGCATGCATTGAAGTTATTTTTTTAACAGAAGTTGTACAGGTTTATAAAGTTAGTAGAGAGGTTAGAAAAGCAGGTAGTCCAGTCAAGGTTAAAATCTCCAAGTATAATAGTTTCATGGCTGAAGTTGGTAGCGGTCCAGTCAAGGATGTTTTCAATATTTTGGAGGTTATTAGCAGGGTCAGGTAGATCACTATAAAGATAATGGACTTATAATTATTCACATCTAGGCATGCTACTGAAACTTCTGATTTAAGGATATCAGGTGGAGTAGAGTTAAATTGTGCCAATTTAAGATTGTCTTTAAACAAAATGGCAGTCTCACCACCATGTCTTGATACTCTATCGGTTCTGATACTCTATCAGTTCTGAGGATCTTATAACCATTGGGAGGACATTCTTCAGATTTAATATGAGGCTTAAGCCATGTTTCAGTAATGACAGCTATATCAGGGAAATAAAGGGCAATAGCAGCATTAAATCTATGAACTTTGTTTATCAAGCTTCTGAGGTTGACGTTAATGATGAGAAGGTCAGAGTTAATTTTTTCAGTGGCAGACAGGAGTTAGGTGTGGAGTTAGGGGAGGCGTCAGAATGTGGATTTGGGGGGTGGTGGGCAGTAGCAGAGCTGTGGATTGAAAATATTTAAGAGAGAATAGTGGGGTAAGACGAGGTGTTGAAAAGGTATGGGGAGATGTGAACAGTGGGTTTGTCATGATGGAGGTCTTCAATTACTGGCAAGGTAGGGGAAGGGTTATTTCTGAGAAGGAATGATTGGAAGGAGGTGGTATAAAGGGCTAGGAGTAACAGAGCATGCAGGACAGGGATAGAGATGATAGGTTTTATTAGAGGCATAGTACAGAAGGCAGACTGTAGTTAAGGTCAGGGGTGATAGATTGTAGATAAAGTAAAGAAAATCTTATGTAGAAGAGTCAGACAGGAGACTTCTAATTCTGTGGGCCTTCTGACCTCTAGCTCTGACTCTCTTTGCAATTATATCATTCCAGTACATGGACCACCGCAAGTCAAACAAACATGAGAAAAACTATAAGCCATCCAGTTACACATACCTGCATTACATGCCTGACAAACCCTTCTCTTCCTTCCTGCATCTTCCTGCCCACTTTTCACTAATCTGACTACTTTATTGATCATAGTCTCTAGCCAGGTTTTTACATGCCTGCATTCCCAAAAAGGGACTTGTCAGATCCCTTTAACTTTATAAAACATTGCTCATACAATAAGCAAGCATTTTTCCCCTTAACCACTGTACTTTTCTAATCATTAAAAAATAAGCCACAGCCTCTATAGTACCAAACTATAAACTGGGAATCATACATGACTTCAAACATGCAGTCACAGAGATTCCAGGAATTTGTAAACACAAACACCCTGAACCAGCTAGTCTGTACAGCCACTGGGGAGCTAACATCCTTGTCCTGGTCCTAACAAACATGAGAGAGTTTTGAACCTCCCCCAATTTAATATCTCTTTTTTTTTCTTTAAGTCTCTTCAAAAAAGGCCTCAAACAGTATTTTAAAGAGCACTGGCTTTGTCCCTGTTCTAACCCTGATTAATCACTACTTATTCAATGCCTTATTTAAATTAATATTGTACGGCATCTCTTGCTCATAATAGCTTGCTGCAACCTATTGTTTTTGTATAGTATTACACACGGGTCTATATCAGAACATCGAAGTATTAAAACTTTGAATGTTCTGATATCGAACACTATTCAGCGAACGCTAAGAATAGAGAAGCTGCAGAACAGCAAATTCTTTCCTCGGGAAAGAATTTGGTTGGCCATTTCTGTGGCTTCGCTATTCTTAGTGCTGTGGTGGAAATTTACGGGTTGGGTTCAGGTAAGTGTGCGATTGTTTGTACGTTAGAGTTAGGAGCGGGTTAAGTGAGTTAGGGTTAGGGTGCGGGTTAGGCGTGTGTGCGATAGTGACAGACTTTAGGGTTAGGGGCAGTTTAAGTGATTTAGGGTTAGGGCATGGGTTAGGTGAGTGTGTGATAGTGACGGACCTTAGGGTTAGGGTTTGGGTTAAGGTAAGTGGGTAGATAGTAGTGTATGTTTAGTTTAGTGTGGTGTTAGATGTAGGAATTTAAGTGTATATGTGTGGTTGCTGTTTGTTTGATGTGCTTGTGTTGTGTGTATGTGTTTCGGAGCAGTGAATTTTTTCCATGGGAAAAAAATTTGTTGTTCTGAATGTTCGATATTTTCATGTTTAGATGTTTTGGGGCCGATGAAATGGTGTTCGCTATTTTCATCTTTTGATAACGTGATATAAACGTTTACACACTGTGTGTATTGTGAGTACCTACTAGAGGGCTTTGTAAATATGTTTGACTCATGTCTGTTATGTTCTGTCTGTGTTATCTGGAGCTTTTCTCCCCGGGCCTCCATTGAAAATGGACATATATCCAATCAGAGTCTCCTGGTCAACAAATGTAAAATAAATAAGATAAATAAATATGTTAAAATGTGTGGCAAAAGCCAAACACATTCTGGCTAGGCTTATAAATGCCCTAGGGCAGATAGCCTAGTATGAACCTATGAACCTATGAACATATGTTCCACCTACAACTCATGCCTCACCTCCTCAATAACCAGCTCCTCTCTCGTACTCAACACGGCTTCCATCCTGGCCACAGTACTATAACTGCTCTCATCTCCTTCTAAGACATTATTAATCATGCACGCAACTCCGGTGAAATTGTCTCCACTGTCCTTCTTGACCTATCCAAGGCATTTGGCATTATATCCCGTACACACCCCCTCAATCATCTCTCCAACCTCAATCTCTCCCTAGAATCACTCTCATGGTTCAAAAGTTATCTCTCTAACAGATCCCAAGCTGTGAAATGGCAAACTGGTACCTCAACCTTTCTACCTAACCCTACCGGAGTGCCCCAAGGTTCTATACTCGGACCTATGCTTTTCAATGTATTCATTAATAATTTTCACTCAGCTATTCCAAACACTGAAGTAGTGCAATATGCTGATGACTCCATTCTAATCTGCTCTGCCCTTAGCATTCATGAGCTCCAGACCAAAACCCAGCTGGCCTTCTCAACTACTGTGAACTGGATGCTACAAAACCATCTCTCCCTTAATGCCACCAAATCTAAAATCATTCTCTTTTCCCTTACTAAAGCCCCCCCCCCTCTTGACAAGCAATCTTTAAACATCACCAGCCATACCCACTCTTCTATTGAAGTAGTTCCTTTTGCCAAACTTCTTGGGGTTACCATTGATGAACACCTGAAATTCAATACTCATGTACAACTAAATATTAAAAAAACACATCAGAAGCTCGGTATGCTATACAGAAATTCACACTTTCTCTCCACAGCTACAAGACAAACCCTCACCTCCACCTACCTTCTCCCATCTCTATTATATGGTGCTCCACTCCTAACCAACCTTTCAGCTTCCACCTCCTCTAAACTAGAAATTTGCTACAACAAAATCGCCAAATTTGCCGCTAAATCCTCTCACTCCACCCACCATTGCACCCCTCTCAGCAGCCTTTAGTGGCTAGAACTTCCTAATCATCTTGACTTTCTTCAACTAACTACTGCCCACAAACTAATCTTTAAACCCACTGCTTGCCCTGCTCTAACTCATATCTTGCCTTCCTACACACCACTCAGACCTCTAAGATCAGCCCACCAAAATCTACTTTCAGTACACAAACCTAAACGACCCCCAGGCCAATCTCTCCTTTCTTATTCTATAGCAAAAAAATGGAACTCTCTCCCTCCCCTGATAAGAAACACTATAGACTCTGAACACTTCAAATCCCTACTCCACACCCACCTTTCCCTAAAATGGAAATGTAATTGTATTCTTCCAACCTAAATCCCAGTAATTGTCTTCCAGACCTGGCCTCATCAAAACCCCTCTACTTCCTGCTGTTCACTCCTCCCCACCCTCAGCTTCTTTCTAATAACAAATTCCCCTCTATATACACTCTTTATAAATGCTGTATATTTGCTCCCTCTCCTCTCTCTGCAAATAACTCTTCCTACTATTCAACCCTTTGACCTTGAATTGAAAGGGAATCCTCCTCTAGCTCTTCTTCTTTTCCTATACCTGTCTTTTTTAAGCAATTTGTACCAATGTGTTATTCCTTGCTTGCCTGTTTATTTGTTGTTGTATAAATTCATTGCTTGCTTGTTTAATTGTTTATCTGTGTAATTGTTTTTAATGTAGAGCTTTTTACCTGTTTAATTGTTATGTATAATTTTCATTGCTTGCTTGTTTTAATTGTTTTATCTGTGAAATTGTTTTTAATGTGGAGCTTTTCTCCCCGGGCCTCCACTGAAAATGGGCCCTTTGAGCCCAGTGGACATCCCCGGTTATCAAACTGAAAATAAATAAATAAATAATAAATAAATGTCCTCATTGGTCTGGTGAGACCATTAAGCTGTCTTCTATGAAATAAAGAATCACAGCACAGGATTCACGTTGTCTCATGAGAATATTGCCACCTCCCCCCCCATACACACACACACACACACACACACACACACACACACACACACACACACACACACACACACACTTCATTTCAAAAGTAGATAGGAATATGAAAGAAATTTTAGAAATGTATTTATTTTTATTTATTACATTTTTAACTGGGTAATGTCTGACCAGGCTAGGAGCCCCATTTCAGTTGAGGCCCAGGGAGAAAAACTCCAAAACAGTATCAATACTAACAATAATAGTTATATATGAACTGAGGCCATAGGATGTGACTTTGTTGAGAAGTAGGTGGTGGGAAACTTTGCCAAAGGCTTTGCACATATCAAGAAAGATAGAAGAGACAAGTTGGCATTCATTTATGAGAGATGAATGGTGTTAGTGAAAATTATTAGGGCAGCACTAGTACTGTGTTTAGGTCTAAAACAATGTTAAGAACTGGATAAGAGGTTGTGACTAAGGAAGTGGTAAAGGAGTTGATTGTGGATGCATTTTTCTAAGATTTTTGCAAGAGGGGAAAGGATGACTATGGGATGGAAGTTAGTTAGTTCTTTAGAGGGTCTGCCTTTGTGGAGACGAATGATGTGTGATATTTTCCAGAGAAGTGGGACATATTGTTCTGCAATAAAAAAATTAATCAAGATAGATATGGGGTAGGCAATAGAAGCAGTTGGAATTTTTAGAAATTCATTAGGTAGTTGGTCAGGTGCAAGACAGCAGATTTTAGCTTTGTTAAGAGAGTTTTATGTAATTAGTTTGTATGGATGTAAAAGTGAAGGGGTTGGGATTAGCTGGAGTACGCATGGGAACAGTAAGTGGCTGATTAAGCTGCTTTCCTAGCAGGGAGGTGATAGCATTTAGAAAGTGACAGTTGAATTGAGTTGCAATAGGGCCAGAGCTGTTTGAGGTAACTGGTGCTAGGATTGGGGTATGACCTGGGCAGAGGAGATAGTTAATGCTTTGCCAGAATTTTTGGGAGTTATTTAGTTGTTTCTGTTGACAATTTTGGAAGTAAACTTGTTTGTTTTTTTAATTTGTTTCCTAGCTAGATTCTGTAGTTGTTGATACTTTAAGAGGTTTGCTTTATCTTTGTGGTATGGCGTGCTGACCAAGCTCTATCTCTCTGCTTAAGTATCAGTTTGGTGTCATTGGTTATCCAAGGTAGGTGCTTGGCTTTTGAGCAAACTTTTCTAGTGGGAGTGAGGTTTATTAAGTGACCTAAGGAAGGAATCACTGAAATACTGAACAGCTAGTTCAAGATGGAGTTTTTAAGTGGTGTCCAGTCACATTGTTGGAGTAGTAGGTTAAATGTAGTGGGAGAGAAGTTTTTCTTACTATGGATGTATTTGTAAGTGATGTTGCTTTGAGTATGCACACGTTTTCTGAATAGAAAGGTTGAAGAATGGTTGCTGAGGGAGTCTGGAAAGCAACCAGCTAAGTAACTTAGGTTGGGTTTGTTAGTTAATATACAATCTAATGGTGACTGTTTTTTGGAATGTTTATCTGTGTGAGTTACACAGGTTATGGTTAGGGCACAGCTTAAGAGGTTTAGGAAATCAGTGAGGTTATTGGATGAGAGTACTGCCAATGAGGGTTAAAATCACTAAGAACTATAGTTTCTTGGTTCAAACTGATAGATGCCCAAGAAAGTAGACTTTCAATGGTGGTAAGGTTATTGCCTGGAGGAAGATAGGTGGCTATGATAATTATTGTTTTGTCTGGATTGATTTCAAGACAAGTAATTAGGATTTCAGAGTTGGGTAGGTTAGGAGGAGCACAGTTTAGTTGTTCAACTTTGAGGGTGCCCTTAAACATAACAGTGACTCCATCACCTCTTTTGTTTAATTGGTCAAGTCTAATGATGTTATAGCCAGTTGTGATAACTTCTTTGCCTTTAATGTGAGGCTTTAACCAGGTTTCAGTTATCACAGCTATATCTGGTGAGTAGGTGGCTATGGCAGCATGAAATTTACTAGCTTTTCTTATGATGCTACAGACATTGAAACTGGTTAAATGCAGGTCAGCCTTACAGGTTTTTGGAAGAGGGAGGTAGGGATGGGAATATATAGTAGACTGAATAAAATTTGTTGGGGTGGTAGATGAGGAAGATTGTAGGCAGGGGCAGGATGAAAAGTTATTATTGGAAAATGGGTTAGAATGGATGTCAACTTGGAGTTTAATTTGTGTTATAGAGTGTTGTAGAAGATGTCTAAGTTTGTTAATCAGTTTATGTTATCTGAAATCTGAGGAACTGGGATAGTAGGTGCGTATGTGTTTGAAAGGTAAAAGAAGAGTGGTTGAGTCGTTATAAAGTTGTGGGCTGATGTTAGTATAAGTGTGGGACTGAGAGAAATGGCTGGAAAGTAGAAGTGTTGGAGAGTCGAAGTGCCTAATTTGGTATGAGATGAACAATTATAAGTTTGGGAACTGCAATGGAGGAGGAGACATAGGGTCATGTACATGTGGTATGTGTAATCAATGTTCTTACATTAGAGAGCAAGATTATATTACATTTAATAATTATTGTCACTTGAAAATCAAACTTCACAAGGAGAATTGTGGTACAAAGGGTATAGCGTACCTTGCAGTTAGTACCAACTGTTAATTATTTTATGTGGGAAAAACAGAGAGAAATTTGAGGAAGAGAATTAATGAACACACTTATGACATCAAAAAGGGAAATATAAATAGTGCAATTTACAAACATTCCTTTATTTGTAATGGATTCACCAAGTCTAAAATGGAATACTTGAAATAATTAATTTTGTCGTGAACAGTGAACAATAGGAAACCCAAAAAGAATATAGGGAGCTGGTATGGCATCTTAGGCTAAATGCGACTACACCTCCTAGTCTTAATGGCCACGTGTCTATTAATTCAGTGCTCAAGATGTGAGCAGTACAGTTATGATGCCAAGTATTGGTTGTTTCAAGCTAATTAATTACTTATGGTAAGAATATGAGTTGTTTTGATAAGATCTTAAAGTATATGTTACTTAGTTGAGACCGTATCTTTAACTTTTTAATGATTTTAGTTATAGTCATGTGACATACTTAATTTTGTATTAAAATCATAATGCCTTTCTCTAGAGTAGTTCTGAAGAAGTCTTGAATTAAGATGGCGAAGGAGCTTAACTTATTTTAATAAAACCATTATTTTTTTATCCTGCATTTTTAAGTGAGCACAGGAATACTTGCTATTCACTAGACTGGTGTTTTTGGCGATATTCCTCTAAGGCAACGCGAACGCTGTGGTGTGATTCTTAGTTTATTGTGGGTTGCATGGATACAGTCATAACTGTGATTACTAGTTTCCTTTGAAATAAAAATAAAATCTTGGACTCCAACTAACACTGGAACTTTTAGGAATTATTGTAAGATAAACTACCTATTATTGACACCTTAGCAAAGTTTCAAGCCTACACCAAATCCCAAGAACACCACTACCTATGCAGAATTGTTCATTAAAATCCTGTACAATAATGTTAATGGCTGCACAGAGACAGTTGTACCTACCCAGAATAAACACAGGACTAATTAAAAAAAAAAAAAAAAACAAGAAGCCCTTGTGGAATCCCAGCATCAATAGGTTGTAGAATAAAAGAAAGATAATCATGGGGAAAATTAAGAAGTGTAATGCCCAGAAAGATAAAAAAATCCCCTTGTCAATCTACACAACCAGCTGGGGGGGGGTGGATTTTTTGAAAACTGGTAATGCTGTCATAAGATCTGATAATGACTATTCACAGAAAGTAATGGAAAAAAGGAAGGCAAGCTTACTGCAAGTAAAATACCTAAGAAAATGTGGTATTAAATGCCACATTTTATTTCCAACAAGATTAAGAATCTTTCTTTCAAAAAGAACAAGTACTTTTGACTACTTAGAAGATGTCATTTCCTTTCATAAATCTAAAACAACTCAGTAATCTTCAGGAAGAAAAGGACTGAAGCCATGCAAACCTAAAGAGATAAGCAGAGAAACTTTGATGGAAGACTGTTCTAACTAAAAATAAAAAGGTTTGATACAAGTGTTCATGTACTACTTACTCAGAACACACTTTACTCACTGCCACTTGTTGAAAAAGGCAAGTGATCTAACTTCCACTGACTTGATCTACCATAACTATGTAGCCTTCCCAACGTCCTATCCTACAAAACTGTTAGCCCTACCACAACCCCAATCTCTAAACCTAAAATGCTCTTCTCATTCTCTGATCATAAAGTCCCTTCCTGCTCCTTAAGCCTAAAATCCTCCTCATGTCCCTTACTCAAAGACTCCATTCTCACTCTCTAACGCTAAAACTCCCTTCCCGCTTCTTAAGCCTAAAATCCTCTTCATGTTCCCAATCTTATGACTCCATTCTCACACTCTAACCCTAAAATTCTCTTCCTGCTCCTTAAGCCTAAAGCCTTCCTAATGTTCCTAATCATATGACTCCAGTCTCACTCTCAAAACCTAACACTCCTGCCCTGCTCCCTAAACCTAAGCTCCCATTTTGTCTCCTACTCCCAAGGCTCCCTTCTCTCTCTAACCTTAAAGCTTCCTTCCTGCTCCCTAAACCTAAAATCTCCCATCTCCCTCCCTAAATCAAAATCACCATACATGAACATTATCCCTTCTTCCTTCCACTATGTCACTATTGCTGTTGCATTTACATTGCTCAAACCCAAGTAATGTTCTATGGTAAGCTTGCAGAAGATGCTTGGCTAAACACATATTTGAGATCAAGCATGGGGTGAGTGGCAGCCTACCTGAGCTACAAGATGCTCAAGTCCGTGGCTTCAAGTCAGTAAGTTTTGAGTGACTGAAACTTGAGCACATGTAGAACACCTACAATAAAAAGACACTTGAAAATGGAACATTAATACAAGGGACAAGTATGTTTATATAAATAAACTGTATGTTTTGGTTATTCAGTAATTTAGATATAAAACTTCCCTTAAGACTATATTTTTCTGGACTTCACTGTGACATTATTATCCATTTTCTGTAAGGATTTACAACATATGCCATGAGAATAAATATTATTCCTATAATTTGTCATCTTAAATATAACAGCTTGCCAACCTTTCTCCTTTATTCATTAGTGCCAGGGCAATATATATCACAATTGTTTTGTGAGTTCTGTCATAGGTAAGTCTTCTTTCTTCTTTTTGCATATTTTATTTCATTTACATATGTAAGGTTTATTCAACGGATATATATCGCTTGATGTTCTAAATATATTTATATATAATTATGAGCATATATGCTATGTAGAAATATACTATTTCAAAGTAATTATATGTTTTTTTTTTTTTAAATTGCTGTATTTCTATACCACACGGTTGCTTTACATAATTTGCATACTTAATATGCAGATCATCTCACTGATATACAGTTTTGTGATTTTTGGCAATTTCTGTTATATTTTTTTCTCAGAATAAATTCAAGTTTTCCCACTTGTTTAATCAATATAAACCAGTTTAGAATGATTTAAAACCTTGAGATAAAAAAATATGTATTGGAATCACTCTGTATTTCAATGCACAGTAGGGACAACCAGGGTAGAGCTTCCTGAATTGTATACAGTGGAGCACAGAAAAAATACAGTCATTTACCTGCTTTTCATAGTCTTTTATTTAAGTGAATGGGCATCAGATGTTAGAGAATATGTCTAGAATTACTCATCTACTTGTGGAGATACGTTCCTCAATGGAACAGTGAATTGAGCTCAGTGTGAGGTGGCAAGAAGGTATGCAAACAGATGCAGCATGACTTGTTTTTGAAAGGTGACATACATAGCAGTGTGTATTCACACAATTATTCACTTTTATGTTATACTTTAACCTGATTTTGTAATAATTACAGTACATCTATGGTTGTTTTATATATATATATCCACTTCACAAGCTTAACGTTTTAAAACATCAAAATTCATATGGCCAAGAGCAAATAATTGATAATTTAAAACACTGAACCTGTAAAAGAAACATTAAAAAAAAACTTTTATGACATTTTTGCAGAGGGGAAGACCTCCTGCACCCCCCTACAACCCCCGCTATTTAAATATACCAAATCCAAGATCGCACTACAGTGAAGAAAAGGGAAAGTTACCCATTCCATGCTGTATGGAGATCTCCGCTTTACATGTTCAATGTTTTAAAACATCAGTTATATAGTCTCGGCCATATGAATTTCGATGTTTTAAAATGTCAAGCTTGTAAAGTGAATTCATATCTATCTGTATATATATATATATATATATATATATATATATATATATATATATATATACATATATGTATATATATAATTATTTGCTTCCAAAATAGAAAAGGTAAAAGTAATAACATGGCCTTTTATCAGATCATAATACAATTACTAAGGCAGCAATGATAAATCCAGAAAAATTGACTTATTTTAATTGACTGCTAACATAAAAGAGAGAAAAGATTTTAAAGAGTATTTTCTAACAGAAACACAACTGTTCTTCAACTACAGTACTAATCACCAAGTTTCTTGTGTGATCCTATGGGACTTGACAGAAGCATATTTATAGGATAAAATTTCTACTTTGTATTAAAAGAAGAGTAAGGAATATAATAAAGACTTTTTGGTAAGACAGACAAGTTAAAAACACAAATATGGGAAAATATTGTTATTATCAGAAATAAAAAAATGAAAGCAGAGTTGCAGAGGATCCTACATCATAACATTTCCATTTGTTTAGAAAAAGTTAAAATGCATTTTGATCTTATAATTTCAAAAGGCTTACATAAATTAGCTCTTGGTAATGATAACAAGAACTATTTGTTTCAAAAGAAAATCTTTCCCGAGTAGAAAAGGAAATATATGGACACGGGAGAAATTTTGTACTGTATTGAAAAGCACAGTGAGAAAATTAATGTGCAAAATAGTAGCATAGAAAATGAAAAAGTGGTTGATTCTTTTATAAATAAAGACACTCAAAAATATTTGTAGAACAAATAAGGAAAATACAAAAAAATTATATTACAAAAATAAGGGAGTCAATTAAAAATTGAAGAGAAATAATGATGGTATAGTTTCTGAACTATATAAAATATTATCTCACAATATTTTATCTCTTTGATAGAAAATGAGCATTTCTCCATGGGCCTCCACTGATAATTGACTTCGTTCCAAGTCAGACTTTCCCGGTTAATAGATGTTAAATAAAAAAAATCCATTAAAACCATATTCACCATAGCTTCAACTTAGAAATAGAAAATAATTTCTTTCTTACTAAAATGGGATAAAGATCCATTTCTATAGTCTTCTTACAGACTTATTTCATTACAAAATATAATAATGAAAGACCAAGTTTGGTTTATATTAAATATACAAACCCAGATAACATCATAGAATAATTGCTTTAATTGAGCATGATAATAACATAAATGAGAAATGTATAGTTATCCTGAGTCTAAATAAAATCTTCAGTCCAGTAAACTGTTCTTATTTAATTAAAGTATTAGACATATACAGATTTCCAAGGAATGTTATGTCTCTTATTAATATTCTTGCAAAATTAATTCTCATATGTGAAACAAGGATCTAGAATTTCAATTCAATGAAAACAAACAAGGCCATTAAAGAAGGTAGCCCCTTATTTAATTTATTATTTGTTTGGTGATTTTGCCTATAGCCAATTACATAAAACTTAACCAATGATGTAATAGAAATTACAATAAACAATCAATATCCTTCTTAAATTCAGTTACTTGTTGACAATATACTGTTAACAATGGGTAATAATTATTATTCACTAATAAATAAAAAGGTAATTAAAATGTGAATTGATTATAGGTCTAAAGCTCAATCAGAATGAAAGCAGCACTTTAATAATTAGAAAAGGAGTGAAATTATTTTATGGAAACTAGTATCAAATTGAAATGAGATACTATAAAGAGTTCAAATGTTTAGGCATTGCTCTAACACACAATTGTAAAGAAATAGCTACTACAAATGATAAAAAATAGAAAACATTAAGATAATAATACATACATGGAATATGTTATTATTTTCTTTGATAGATAGGGAAATTTTAATTAAAACAACCATTTATCCCAAAAGTAGTATACATTGTATTGCCCACTTCTTTGGATCCTTCTAAAGAACACAATAAACAATTTAACACATTTTGTATGAAGTTTTTCTGGCACACCAAAAAACTTATAATAGCTTTTGAGACATCACCTAAGGGAAAGAAAGATGGTGGAAGAAGATTTCCAGACCTTGAAATGTATGCTATAGCTTCAGTCATTAAAACAGTGCCTTTGTAGTTAAATTCTGATTAAGACAGTTGAGAAAATAAAGAATCATAGAGACATCTTAAATGATGATGATGATGATGGTGATGGTAATAATAATAATAATAACATGAAATAACTGTTAAAATGTGTGTATAAAACACAAATAATCTAATAGATTCTACTTATATAAACATATTAAAACATTTAGAAATATTATATATTAAAACACCAATAATCTAATAAAAACTACTTATATAAACAACATATTAAAACATTTAGAAATAGTATATATATATTTACACAAAGATAAAAGGATGGTGTTTAACATTGTTCCCTATAGCATTCACAACAGAATGTAAAAATGCTAAGCTGAAAATAAAGAGATTTAAGTTTTTGGAATCAAGTTTTAAGAGAGAGGTTTATCATTGGACTAGTTAATGAGTAATATGATTTGGATATAGACTGGCTTATAGTGCAAATAAATGGATAGATATATTCATTTCTAAACTTGACTTAATGTGAGATAAAATTAAAAAAATATATATTCACTAATTCTTGATTTTCTAAACAATCTTGAAACAAAATGGTAAAGATAGGGAGATCATAGGTTCATAGGCTTCTATGTTCCTATTAGTTTATTGTCCCTTGCAGATCTTTAGAAGCATAGCCATGCATTCACATGAAGTTTTTTGTTCTTGTAATTTAAATAGGAAATACATCAAAGACAAAACATTTACTTATTACCCTTTTCCATAAGGAACAAGGGTATTGATCCAGGAATGAACTTATGGCTTTCCATCCATTTGTGCAAATTACATTTAAATGAAATAAATGAAGTACTATGTTTTATGTGGAAAGAAAAATAATTCTAAAGAAGTAGTATTCTTTTTGATACATATCTATACCACCAACAAGTTCTATTTAAGTTCCAGAAGAGATTTTGAGTAGGTGTCTATGTCAATATTGGAACTGTGGATGTGTAGTAGGTGCAATCTGATAGGATATGTTGATCATCAGCATGTGAGGTCGATATCACCTCCCAACAACCTATATGATGCAAACAATAAGGACAAGGCTTTGAGATGATCATTGCAAGTCTTATGATTTAGGCCTTTGATTTTCCTTTTGAGAAAATGTTATGCGTTTTCACATTGTGTCAAGGGTTTGGATAAATACATATTGAAGGGGGCATTATATTCAATGGTCAGCCTAACAAGTGTTTAATTCAGTGGAATGATTACCTACCTTGAGCTGGGCACTATACTCATACAAATAAGCTTTGCAATGAAGCATAACTCTATCACAATAGTGGATACATTGGTATAAAAAGACCATCCACTGTCAGCATATATTCCAAGGCTCCTAGCTAGTGGATCAGTTTTCCCTGTTGTGTTATTAATATGATAGTTGCCTGGGATATTGTGCTTGCTGAATGATATTGTTACAAATTTTTTGGCATTAAGGTCTATGGTTAGTCTATGGTTTTCATACCATCTATTTGTTTGGGAAAAGCCCTGCCGGAGAATATTGGTACACTGCAGAGAGTTAATAACCTTAGGCTCTTAACATTAACTTTGACTTCCAAGAAGTAAATGTCATAGAGGAAGTTGCCCAAAGAAAAAGCCCTGGGGTACACTGCTGATGATAAGCTTTTAGTAGAAGATGGAAGCACCTACCCTAATTTCCTGGGTTACATATGTGAGCCAATTTTCTCTTTTCTGAGTTGCATGGGATTGACATTCACATGGGAGAGATTACTGACAATACCTCAGTGTGGAATGATATTGAATGTCTTAGCAAGATACACATATGTTGTGTGTACTGATTTTGTGATTTTCCCTCATCTATTGCTTTATTAGCCTTCTTGAAGAAGTCAACCTGGTTGAAGAGGCAGGGTTTGCCCTTGACCAAAGTAAAATATCTTCAATCAAGGGTATGTACGTTACCTATGTCTTTGTTTACTAATTCCATAATGATTCTTTCCACAGCATTCTAGATGAGGCTCATCAGACTTATGGATCCACAATTTCCTTGGTCAGTTAATGCCCCACCCTTGTGCAGGGGCATGACTGTTTCTGTCCTGCAGTCATATGATATACAGCCTGTTTGGAGGCTGATTAATTTCTGGGGGGTTGACAAGTCCTGTTTCAGGCTAGCCAGTATGAATCCTGGTATGTTATCCTGCCCCCATATAAGCAGTGCTCATGACAATGGATAGGGTCTTGAAGACTTTTTTTTTTGACGATTTGTGAGGCATAGATGCAGGTATGTTTTCTGGGAATGTTGACAGTGAGAAATTAGCAAAGGTGCTAAAATTATCCAATTGGCCATGTCCTCATCATCTAAGTAGGATATAATCTACTTTTCACACTGAATAGTGAGAGAGGTTTTTTTTTTTTTGGGGGGGGGGGTTAACATACTTAAAGAAAGATTTGTTGTTATCCTTCTCTTGGGTAGCTATTTTTACTTCATATCTGTCTTTCTTTGATTTGATCCAGGGCTTGAGATCCTTATTTAATTTAACAAGCTTTTTATGGCTTGTTGAGAACTAGGTTTATTTTTCTGTAAAATTAGTTTTATTGCTTCTTTTACTACTGACCCTGTTTATATTAGGGTTCCTCCACAGGGAGTTATTACTGAACTTTGCATTGTATTTACTTCTAAAGGGAGCAGATTCATCAATGCAGCTATTTATATGAGCATAAACTGTGGCATTAAATGTTATAAATAAGTAATAGACTGTTCAAGGTGGTTTAGGCATTATAATTTATCCAAGTCTTCACTCAGTTTCAGCAAACTGGTATTCGCATAGTCTCTAAATGTTGAGGTATTGGAGGATGCATTAGGTTTTAGGCTTAGGGGGATTATATTTGGCTTACAGTCTGATTTGATTGGGGAGGAGGTTAAAATTGGTGTGATGCAGTGCTTTGTCATATTGGTAAGGAACAAGTCCAGGATTTTATTGCCCCTAGTTGGAGTGTGGACTAACTTGTCCCCAGAGTTTGTATTCATGAAGTCCATAAATCTCTGTGCATATATGCTTAGGATGAATAATTATCCAAGTTTATGAAGGGATCGTTGATGTCTCCTAGGAGGATGGGGCTTTATTTCATACATAGGGACTCCACGAGGTATAGGCTAAAGGGGACAGGAAGGGTGTGCTGTGGTTAGCTTTGATGTGATATGGGGTTTTATTCATAATAAGTTGGATGTGGAGAAGTTTTAAGTTATTGTCTTGCCTAACAATTCTGGAGGTAATATGTTTTTATGTCAAATGTATAAAATAATTGAGAATTATATATTTTCTCTCAAAGATAACTATCTGGATTATGTTCCCTAACTTTAACTACTATAGATAAAAATGATTTTAATATCCTCAAATCATCTTTATTTCAGAGATCATTCTCATAGAAATTTTTACAGAGACTGTTTATTATTGCATATAATGGCACAGTATGGTGGAAATCACAGAGAATGAAAAAGATACCTGCCTGTAGCTGAACAGTAAGTCACAGAGGAATATAAATGATGTATTTCTCTAAGTGCAGTATAAAACACATCTGAAGAGCATACAAAGGTCATCATGAGGGAAAAATGATTTTTAAAAAACTTTCTTTTTTATATTTTTGTCTGGATTAAAACATCTGCTATTACAATGACTATCCTAACTGAGGGTTTATGTACCACATAGGGTAGTGCAAAAAGTAAGTCATGAAACTGTGAGAAATAACTTTAAAAAGTTTTAATTAGTGTAAATAGACATAAATAAGATCACAACCTAGAAAAAAAGTGCAACATAAAATAAAAATACTGAAGAAAAGTAAAGCACGGTATATTAACTGTCTTATACCATAAATCTTTCAAATCCTTCAAAATCATATTGTAACTCCATTTCTTAAGATTTAGTTAACATATAGTAAAACAAGTTAATGGTGCAGATTCAATAAAGCCTAGAAAATCTTCTGTTCATCAAGCTGAGACATGCACATGATAGTAAACAGTTTTGTATTCAGTAAGCAGCTCTATATATTGTTTAGAGCCGTGCAAACATGGTAAACACAGTGGCATGTTAATTACAGCATAAGCATCTGAACTGTATGCTAATCAATCAATCCAAGATGGAGGAGCTATTCAACAAGCTATAAAGCAATCTTGAGGACTCTGTAGGTTTTTCCTGTGAATTCCAAAGCCTATTGGAATACAGCCATGGAAGCTGTACTACACTGAAACAATGTTAGGGGCTGCTGTTACTCTTATTCATGTGTATGTGCAAGAGGCCCAAGTCTGTGCTGCTGTGACTGCTAATAGACCTCAGCCAGGAAGTAGAAGGGTGTTTAGACCCTGATTAACTTTCCATGGTCTGCATTATGTGGAAATTGTTTAATGCTACAGGGTGGATAGTGACACACTGCAGGAACTCTGCAATCTCTGTCATCCTCAACTGAGTGCAAGGGTAAACTGAGGGGAACCAATACCAGTGGAGACTAAGATATGCGAATGTTAGCTACAGGAACCTTCCAGAGGCCAACACGGGACATGATGGGGGGTGTCATATGCATCAGCATCCAGGATCCTCCATCAATTCCTAAATGCTATGCCATAACACGCTAGTGACTACATATATTTACCCTATACACCTGAAGACAGAGTCCCAGCTATGCAGGAGTTCTAACTTGTAGCACACTACCCTGAAGTCCTGGGTACCAAAGACTGTACCCATGTAGAAATCAAAGTACCACCCAGAAAACAGGGATGGGTGTACATAAATAGAAAGGACTTGCACTCTGTTAACTGCCAGATTGTGCATAGCACTAAGGGACTCATCCTGAATGCATGTGCTAGCAACACAGGCAGTTACTGTGACTTACATATCTGACACAACTCTCAACTATATCAGATGTTTTCTGGGAGAGATATCCCAATGAAACATTTACTGGAGAATGCAGGTTATGCACTTGAACCATGGCTGATGATGCCTATCAGAAATGCTCAAACACCTACTAAAAAACGCGATAATGAGGCACACGCTCAAACAAGACATATCATAGAGTGTGTGTTTAGGGTGCTGTCATGGTTCATAGGTTCATAGGTAGGTACTAGGCTATTGGCCCAAGGGCCTACACAAGCCTAGCCAGCAAGGTACCATAGCTTATGCCACCCAAGAAAGTTCCAGAGCCTAGATTCATCTTGGGGAGCCCTGCAGTACAATCCTTGTATATGTGCTGAAATTTTCATCATCTGTGCCATGCTTCACAACATTATCCTGAGAAAACAGCTTTAGCAGGAACACCAAGGGGAAGGGTCACACATCCCACCACCACTAGCAAAGTCACCACAGCCACAGACAGGTGAGGAGTCAGAGGGGGAACCAGCAGCCGCTGTGGATGTAGGCAGATGTAGGCATGCACAATATACCTTCACACTGGCCAAGAGGCAACAGATAGCACACATACACTCACCAACTTAAGGGGCTACCCCCTTCAGACTACTCACATGCATACAGTAACATTGATGCCAGGCAATACTCAGAAGCTTTCCTTACCCATGTATTGGCTGTGTACTGCTAGCATCAGACAGAGCCAGCCCCAGTTTAAAACTCTTGCAACTGCTGGATTTCCAAGGTAGGTGTTGAACCTGGAATAGAAAAATAAATGTTTAAGAACACAAATAAATGGCATATCCTTGCATACTGTTACTTGCTAATATAACTAAGTGTAAAGTGGGTGATTTTTATAGCAATGACATCAATATGTGACAGCAGTGTCTTATGTGAATACATGTGTCCTCTATCAATTAATAGGCCTCCTGCATCAAAGATTCACACATTCATACCTCTCAAATGTACAGATTTTCACAGAATGTCTTCGGTTTGGCCTCATACTTTTGTAGCGGCAAGCCATTAAAGACTGAAGTTAGAAAATAATGACACCTTTCAGTTTCAGACTTCGTATCTCTCTGAAAAATCATATAGTAATGCATAACCTGTTATTCTATCAACTGTCTAAGTTTGTAAGACCAAAGTATTTAAAAATGCTTCCTATTATCAGGCCTTTTTCCCACTTTTTTATGGCTTGGTCAAGCTTTGTTGGTCTAAGACGTTGCGAGGGATGTACACATTACAAAAGCCTATAAGAAAGCTGTACAATTTGCAAAACAGCATCACAAGCACAGATATACTAAGTACTAAGTCAGCTATGCACCCTGAGCATCAGACAAAAGACTTATGTATCTCTGACTCCAAAAGATAGAAAACAAGTATATGACACAGTTGTCATCATTTGCACAAGGTGTTTTGTGTGTGTGTGTGTGTGTGTGTGTGTGTGTGTGTGTGTGTGTGTGTGTGTGTGTATGTGTGTGTGTGTGTGTGTGTGTGGGGGGGGGTATAGGCTGACAAAAAAGGTAGTGAGTGCGTATGCATAAGAAGAGAAACAGGCAGACATTTGGATAAAGTATCAAATGGCCACTAAGACAGGATGAGCTATGAGCCTCATGACTGACCCAAATAAGTGTTATATGTGTTTGTCTGCATGGGCACTGAAGGTAAAATTGGTGTGTGAGTGTCTGCAAGAACACAGCCAAACCCTGTGCTAGCTCTGCATCCTGGTATGTTAGACAGGTGTGGGTCTTCCATGGGAGAGGTGACAGTTCATCATCATCATCCCCAACCGTGAGAGCTGGCTCTGCTAGGACTTGTACTGGCATCTCCATGCCAATGGTCACATGCACTGCTGCTACCTGAACATGACTGGTGTCTGCTGGATGAGCTCTTCTCATGAGTATGCCCAGGACCATGACCCCATGGCATACCATGTCTGGGTGTGGACACCTTGACCACTGATGAAGCAGTGGAAGTAGTGCCACTACTGGAGCATGAGCAGGCAAGGCCACGTCAGCTAACATCAGATGATGTGGCTGGCCTATATCCACATGAATGATGTCCCCCTCCCAGCAGATTTTCCATCACAGATGCCACCTGTTCCAATGTGTTATTCATCCTTTCCATTGAATGGGCAACACTGTGGATGCAGTCATGCATTTCAGTCTGTGCCACATCTAGCACTTCCTCAGACATCCTATTGGAATGTGCCTGTGCCTCCATGATAACTCTAAACATACGTCATGAGGCACATAAAGGCACACCAGGATGAGGTGGAGGATGGACAGCAGATCTCTTCCGAGCACCCCTAACAGCCCTCATGTGTGGCACCTCACCTTTGGCTTCAGCCAGAGTCAACAGGAATTGAAGCCACAGCAACCACAGTACCTTCATCAAGTGTCTCACCCTCCACCTGTTCAAGATTTGAGGGCTCACTGGAATAGGTTTGTGTAGGCCTAATGGCTGTGTCCAATGGAAGTATAGGGGAGGGCTGAATGTCAACCTCAGTGTCAGATTCAGCATGTGCACCCCCCCCAACTGTGTCTGTGTTTGGCCAAAATCATCGTCAGAGTCTGATGATACTCTGACATCAGGTGGTAAGAGTCCTACACTTCCACTGTCAGGATCATATGTGATAATAGGTAACAAAAACAGGAAATAATTAAAACCTCAACTGCTACAATTTAATATATGGTAACAAGCTAACACTGGTGCCACTATCACAGACAGCATATAAAAGACACACAGTCCTGACATTCACCTCACAAATATGGATAAATGCATATTTCTGTCAAAAGCTCAACAACAAACATTACATCAAAATATTTAGTGATTAATGTATTCAGTTTAAATATTTCGATGCAATGTTTGTCATCTGTTCTGATGAAGTTTGTGGCATTAAAATGAATGAAAGCGCTTAACTTACAGTTACTTTAGTGGTTTTTTTGAGTCCCTCCAGCATGTTTTTATTTTATATTTAGTATAGATTGTAAATTATTTTAGGAATATTAACAGATAGATTAAAATACATATTCAAGAACTAATTAATGATGATAATATGATAAAATATTTTAAAATCTTGTACATGGCATAGTTTTGGAATTATTGATGCAAATATGAACAAGCAATATTTGACACCTAGAGGTTGATATAGATTGTAAATTATTTTAGGAATATTAACAGATAGATTAAAATACATATTCAAGAACTAATTAATGATGATAATATTGTAATTGTAAATTATTTTAGGAATATTAACAGATAGATTAAAATACATATTCAAGAAGTAATTAATGATGATCTAACTGTATTTCTTATGAAAAGACAAACTGAAAACAGCATCAAAATATTGTGTCTAACAGGTAGTATTAACCACCATAAAACAGAATATTGCCTTATCAGTCATGATAGAGGAAGAAGCATTTGACTTTATGAAATGAAATTTAAAACTGTATAAATTACCTGTAGATTTCATATAAATAATGAAATCATTATATTTAGATAACAAAGCCTATGTAAAACTGGGATGCTTTTGCTACAATCTATTGCAGTAATAAAAAGCACTTTCACCATGGCTTTTTGCATTGTCGATAGAATCTTTTGCACAAGTTATTAGACAAGTTTATGATATAACAACAATAAATATAAATTAGAGAAATTAATCAAAGATTGTATCCTTGCTGACGAAATCTTATTAACAATCACCAAAACTAATTATTTTATTTTGTGAACCCAAAAACATAATAAAACAATTTGAAGAAATAGGCTTAACAAGACACGAATACAAAATCCCAATTTCTTTGGTTAAATAACAGTAAAAAAATGTTAGCAATGCTACCTTTGAAAGTAATAATAAAGAACAATCAAAAGAATTAACCTATCTAGGAATTAAAATTGAAAATTAAATTACTGAAATAAGAAATAATTATTATTCAAAAGTTGTGAGAGATATAAACACTATGACTGAAAACTGGACTAAACATCCTTTAATTCTGAGGAGAAACTTCATTTATTCAAAATGGTTATTCTTCCAAACATTCTTTATATAATATAGACCACAGCTATATCATCAGAGAAAAATCATATTTAAAATGTTTCCTAGATAGTCCTAAACCTTTTATATTACCCCAAGAGAATAAAGTTAGCAAAAAACTTTCATAGTAGATTGGGAAAATGGGGAACACATTTTCCTGATACTGACCCCAGGATTCAGCAAGCTCTGCATGGCATGCAGGAATAGTGCAGGAGTTCCTGGAGGCAATATGGCCACCGTGCAATCCAGGAATAAGCTCCAGGGATGTGCACGAGCACTCCTGCACTATTCCTGCACAGGCACAGCTCCTGTATGCAAATTACCTCATTTAGAGGTGAAAACCATGCAAATGAGGTGAATTTGTGATCCAGGAAGCTGTCAGCTGGCCGTGCAGGACTACTGTAGTGTGTAGAAATGTACTCGCTTAATAACAGAGTACATTTCTGCAAACTACAAAATGGAGCCATGACAGCTCCTAATAAAGGGTGTATAGTATGTGTAAAGCATGCATTGCCATGGAAAACAGTTGGCAAAAAAAAAAAAAACTTCTATTTTTTTTAGCTGATTTCGGCTGTTTAAGCGTAGGGCAGTGGTGCACAAATGGGATTGGGAAAAAAAAAAACCCTGAAATAAGCATTTTAACCAAAATCACTATTTTGCCATTATACTCAATGGCAGATAGAAGACAACATGGCCAGTGAATAGTGGTTGCTAAGGGGGAAGGCTCAGTGTGGGACCTGTAACTATGCATTAGCAAGCATTCCTATGCAAATGAGGGGAATGATACTGAATCTCAGATTTCCCCTCAAGCCTAGCCAGCACCCAACCGTGTAAGTGCAGGAATTGCATGTTAACTGATGTTAGCTGACATCATAGGGGTGTGTGTCAGGCATATTGTAAGCTTACTGGAGCCCTGTAGCTCGGGTTTGCCCTTAGCTTAGCAGAGCTAAGCAAGGGGGTGTGTCTGCAGCTGCCTAGCACTCTTTACATTGCCTAAGCGGGTGTGCACCAGGTTTTAAAGGGGAAAAAAAAAGTAAACCAGGAAATAGCAGCTCTGTGCATATTTGAGCATTGTGTTTGTGTGGCGCACCCCAGGGCTTAAACAGAGAGGCAATGGGAAGGGAAAACAGCAGTAGGAAGGCAATTTAGGAGAACTAGCATAGCTGGCAGGTGAAATGTATCAGAATCAGCCAATTACACAGGCAGCAGCCCAGCCCAGCCCAGCACACTACTATAAACTATGCAAACACCTTTCCCTCTGTTTTTTCTCACATACTCTACACCACTGGTGTACACAAGCGGGGAAATTTTAACAAACAAAAGCAACAATATGATAGGGGCTGCAGCAGCTATCATACATCAACATGTAGAAGAGGCTGAGGGTGGTGAGGATGAGAATGCAGTCGACCAACCCACAGCAAGGAGACAAAGAAGGGTGTACAGACCCAGGGTAACCTACCAGGCCTACATGAACTGGAGATAGTGGAGCGCTATTGGGTGGACATGGACCTCCTACAGCAAATTGTTGAGCTGTGCCGGCCACGCCTGACACACAAAACTAACAGAGAGGAACCCATCCCAATGGATACCAAGGTATGTGTAGGCATAAGAATACTAGCCACAGGTACCTTCCAAAGGCCAACTGGGGATATCATGAGGATCTCACAGGCATCAGCATCCAGGGTTCCTGGATGCCATGTCAGCACATGCCGTATATTTCCCCAACACCCATGAGGCATTGGCCAACAATATGCATCTCTTCCACCAAATTGCAGAATACCATGAGGTAGTGGGTGCTATAGACTGCATGCATATATGCATCAAAGCACCACCCGGTGAGCAGGGTATGGTCTACATCAACCGCAAGGGCATCCGCTCCATCAACTGCAAGGTCATGTGTGATGCCCAGGGAATTATAATGAATGTGTGTGCTGGCTGCCCTGCAAGCTATCACGACTGCCACATCTGGCATCTGATGCAGCTGTACCAGAGATTTGACAATGGGGACATCCCTTACAGTCACCTAGTGGGGGATGCTGATTACATACTGGAGTCGTGGCTGATGACACCTATCAGAAATGCATACACACCCAAACAAGAACTCCATAATGAAGCACACGCACAGACCAGAATCATAATAGAGCGTGTGTTTGGGATGCTCAAGTCACGGTTCCAGTGTCTGGATACATCTGGTGGAGCCTTGCAGTACTCACCAGCTACATGTACCCAAATTGTCATTATATGTGCCATGCTACACAATATTATCCTGCAGAAACAGCTGCAGCAGGAACAGCATGGGGCAGGGCCACACAGCCCCCCAACATTGCCAAGGCCTGCACAATCACAGAGTGACTCAGAAAAGGAACAACCTGAGCCTGCCCCAGTAAACAGAAGGAGGCATGCCCAGTATGCCCTGGCCTTGGCAAAGAGGCAACACATAGCACATACACTGACACAGTAGGGATCCAGGGAATGACACCTCTCTCTGACTCGCACATACAGTAAAAGGGATGCCAAACATGACACTACCTGTGCTTAACCATGTATAGGGAATGTACTATGTGCATCCCACATAGTCAGCCCTTCAGCACCATCCTCAATACTGGCGCAACCACAAGGTAAGTCATTCTTCCTACCAATTGCCGAATGGAGTAGTATGTGTTGTTACTTGTATCTATGGTATGGATGTGAGCATTTAAAGGAATCAAGTGGCTGAATGGGAAGCCAGCAGATAGTAGACATCTATAGTGGCAGCATGAAATCTGTAACAAATACTGGTGTCACCATACTAGCCATTTCTAGACAAGGTGACAAAACTCACTGCAGGAAATGTGCTGGGCCACATGTGTGTCCATATGATACACACATGCCAGTCAGGGAGGCTCACATACCCAACAACAGTCTCAGCTAGCAGGACAGGTGTAGACAAACACAAACAAAGGCTGTGTTAAGGCCTCTGAGTGATGGCTATGGGTAACCCCCCAGGCCTACACAGACAGACTACAACAGGTCGGGCAGTGGGATGCTAGTTCTAAAGGGTAAGAAGTCAGAAACTGAAATATAGGTCAGTCAAACCTAAGACCTGTAGTAGACTGATATGCTTCTAGTCAGCACGATATGTTAGAATACAGAATGAAATGGAGTATCTGACATACCAGTACAGTCATAGCAAATGTGTACAAGTGTCAGGTGTGCCCCCAGTCCTATGTAGAAATATAGAAACAGTCAGGTGTGCCCCCCCCAATCTTATGTAGAAATGTAGTAACAGTCATGTGTGCCCCCAATCCTATGTAGAAATGTAGAAACAGTCAGGTGTGCCCCCCATTCCTATGTAGACATGTAGTAACAGTCAGGTGTGCCCCCCCACAATCCTATGTAGAAATATAGTAACAATCAGGTGTGCCCCCCACCCCACAATCCTATGTAGAAATGTAGTAATAGTCAGGAGTGCCCCCCACAATCCTATGTAGACACGTAGTAACAGTCAGGTGTCCCCCCCCACAATCCTATGTAGAAATGTAGTAACAGTCAGGTGTGCCCCCCAATCCTATGTAGACATGTAGTTACAGTCAGGTGTGCCCCCCAATCCTATGTAGAAATGTAGTAACAGTCAGGTGTACCCCCCCAATCCTATGTAGACACATAGTAACAGTAAGGTGTGCCTCCCTAATCCTATGTGGAAATGTAGTAACAGTAAGGTCTTCCCCCCAGTCCTATGTAGACACATAGTAACACACAGGTATGCCCCCAATCCTATGTAGAAATGTAGTAACATGTATGTGTTGGTATAATAACAGTGGAGCACAGATTACCTGAGCTGGCCAAGGTAGCAGGATAGATAGTAGCATGTGTACAATATGCAGGTCTGCGTGTGTTAGGTTGGTGTGTGTTGTATATTGTGTGAGAGTGGTCAGTATGTATGCATGGTGAGGTTTATCCTGGTGGCCATTGCCCAATACTGCCAATGACAGAGCCAAGTTTCCACAACTGCAGTGACAAACACAATGTTTCCCAGTATAACACATTCCAGCAGTAAGCCATAGTAAATGTTTGGAAGTAATATGTGTCATCATCTGAAAGATGGATATGGCAAGAATGTCAGCCCAGATATACAAGCAGTACACAGGTGGAAGTACCCCATACAGAAAGTGTATAATATGTAACTGTCAATGGACACACCCTTGGAATTGTACATACAGGTTTGCACACATTATCTGGGCTTGTAGTAAGGAATACCGATGACATCTGGCCAAACACTGCCAGATCACAAAAGTCATGGGAATGATGTATTGAGAAACAGCTGATGTCCCTGTAAAAGCCAGCACAAGTGGAATGCATATCTGTGGGTCAGATGCAAGTGTCCATAGCACACATGCACCCAGCACACCCCACCACCACCCACTGGTACCTCTCTTGTCTTATCCCTGCTGTTGGGAATGAGTACAATATGACCCTCACCTGTGTATGGCAATAGCAAAAGAATGCAACATGCAGAGTAGGTGTCCAATGCAGGTATGTTCCTAGCTGTACGCAACACTCTGCCAGCATCCACACCACTGGATCAATACTGACATAATATTGGCATGAACACCTTGCACACCTACCCTTTCACCCCAGGGGAATATAGTGTATC
Organism: Protopterus annectens; assembly: GCF_019279795.1. Taxonomy (NCBI): domain Eukaryota; kingdom Metazoa; phylum Chordata; order Ceratodontiformes; family Protopteridae; genus Protopterus; species Protopterus annectens. The sequence goes on along the minus strand of NC_056727.1, from coordinate 1,057,917,359 downwards.
GCAGTATGGGACTGTAAAACTGACAGAATGCAATGGCCTGCTACAAATGGCCTGCATCACTACCAAATGGCCTACAGTTCTCTGCCAAAGATCTGTGTCTCACCCGTACTGCCAATGTATGTTATGTCATGGACTCCCAAATAACAACATAATACAGTCCACAGAACCCAAATGCAAGGCAATGTGGACAAACCACAGTAACATGTCCACCATATCCTACTGCATGAACTGTGGACCAACACCAAACTGCTGCTGTGATGAGGTGATAACTATAGGGAAATTATCAGATATTTTTTGCATAATGTATGGAAGAGGATAGAACAATAGATGGGGGGCGGGAGCATGGGCAGCATGGAGTATATGAAGTCCGAAAATCAGCCGTGGCAAACACAAGAATGGGTGGCTACAAACCTGCTTGTAAACCACAATGTTTAGGGGTACTGTCCAGAATTATGACCCCTGCCTCTGGGTAACCTGTGTGAATCTGTACAGCTGTGAGGTATGGCCACAACAAAATATGGCCATACTGTCATGTCAATGGATGTACAAGCATGGGATCCTCAGCCGCCACTGTACCAAGGTGCTGAACCATTTACACAGACCCAGCAAGTGTCTGCAGCTTCCCCTCCAGAATGGCATGAATGTGCAAGAATATGTAGGCTGCTGACCACAGTACTGGACACAGATGCATTCACCCTGTGTTCCCCAAGACATCACTGGAAGCAAATATGCCTGCCTGACAGTACCTGATGACATAAAACATCACAGTGTATAACAGTACATATGTCCGAATATCTCTAACACCAAGACCATGTAGCAGAAGCAGCACAGACACAATTACCTACAGTAACCCACTATCCTTTGCCCATTTTGACCCCATATTTTCAACTGATCTACAGATATCCTGCAGAAACAGTTTGCTAGCTGTAGGTGTAGAACACAAATGTCTGCACTGGAGTACAATCTTCCTGGAATGGATTCACGCATTCAATACAGAAGATCATACTGGGCATGCTCCTACACTTAGAGAAATGAAGGCCATGTCAGACAACAAAATACTGAAAGGTCATACTGGGCATACTCACACACTTAAAGAAATGAAGCCCATGTCTGGCAACAACAGTGGACCATACATATCTGACACTCGCAGATGCTAGTGCATACACTCCTCAGTACTCACCAGTCATGCTTTGCACATACATTGGAAAGGAATACACACATATATCCAAGGACAAAACACTATACTAGACCAAAAGTATGCATACATATATGTGTGGAGGAGAGTGACAGTGACAAAGAGCCTTCCATCATGAGGCCTGTCCCACCCAGCACACATCCAATTGGCTAAAACCACATGATGTGCAAATGTCAATCACCATAGACATTTGCATCTGGAATCCCTCAGAAGTAAAGTGTCTGTGGTGCTAGTGCTAACTGTGCAACATGACTGTACAAGTCAGTAGTCATCTAGCAGTTGTATACACGTACCTGTGGAATATAAACCTGTGTGTGCCTGAGTGTTGTGCGTCTGCCTCTAGATGAATGGGTTATGGCCCAAGCACACACACTGCACTCCCCATTGCCCTACTATGGTATGCCTGCTGATGTCTTCACCTTGAAATACACCTTTGGGGAAATAGTAACCCAGTAATTTCTGTGGTGTGTTTTGTAACTACGTAATGCTGTAGTGCAATGTAGGAGTTCTAATCCCAGATGTGGCAATTGTTTGTTTGTGTAAAGATCAATGCTTTTTAGGCCAGTCACACTCACTACAATTTCAAATGCACTACTTTGGTATGCCTGCTGATGACATTCACTTTGAAATACACCTTTGGGGAAGGCGTAACCCAGTAATCTTCATGGTACGACCTATAACTGTGTAATGCTATAATGCGATAAACTAGTTAAATAGGAGTTCTATTTCTAAACATGGCATGAATGGATGTAAGTGTGTTTGTTTGTCTGTGTAGGGAGCAATGTGTTTGAGGGCATTCACAGTCACTACACCATCCACTGCCCTTCTTTGGCAAGCCTGCTGATGTCATTCACTTTGAAATACACCTGTGGGGAAGAAGTAGCCCTGTAATCATCGTGGCGTGACCTATAACTGTGTAGTGCTGTAGTGTGATAAATTAGTTGGGTAGGAATTCTATCCTCAGATATGGCAGTGCAGATATTTGTGCGTGTGCTTGTTTGTCTGTATAGGGAGCAATGCTTTTGAGGCCATTCACAGTCACTACAACCTCCAGTGCCCTTCTTTGGCAAGCCTGCTGATGTCATTCACTTTGAAATACACATTTGGGGAAGGAGTAGCCCAGTAATCTCTGTGGCACGTCCTATAACTGTGTGATAAACTAGTTAAGTAGAAGTTCTATTTCCAGACATGACAAGTATGGATGTGTGTGTCTGGGTAGGGACCCATAACTTGGATGCCATTCACAGTCAGTACAACCTCCAGTGCCCATCTTTGGCAAGCCTGCTGATGCCATTCACTTTGAAATTCAACTTTGGGGAAGGAGTTCATAGGTTCATAGGTAAGTACTAGGCTATCAGCCCAAGGGCCTATGTAAACCTAGCCAACAAAGTTCCCTGGCTTACGCCACCCAAGAAAGTTATTTTCCTGTGCCACTGTTGAGCAGAGACACAGAAGTGATCCTCGGGATGTATTTCCTATTTCCCATCCACTCATCAAGATTTTTCTTGAAGAGTGCTAATGAAGAACTTTGCTTGACATAGATGGGTACCAGGGCATGGGAAGTCTCTGGGACAGGAATCTATCCCTCTAGCATGTCCTGTTTATTGTGGTGACAAGGTTTAGGTCCCTAGAGTGTGTAGCTCAGAGAGATTGGGATTTCTTTAGGTGTAGCATGTCCAACAGCTCTGGGTTTGACATAGCTTTATATGTTAGGCCGAGATCACCTCGGAATAGGCAATATGCTATGGACTAAAGCTGGAGTTTTTTGAAATGGTCAGTGTAGGGCATTTGTTTGAGGCCAGTAATCCTCTTTGTGAGGTACTTCTGTGGCCTTTCCAGCTGCTGTGGATGTCTTGTGAGGTACATTCCAAAAGGGGTGTTGCACTTTATAATGGGTCTAATGAGTGTCGAGTAGAGGGGAACAATGATCTCTTTTTTTTTTGGATGAGAACCCTTTTATGATGACGTGTGCCATGTAGAAGGACTTCCTGATTACTGTGGTGATGTGACTATCAAAGGAGAGACTACTGTCCACCTGGGTCCCAAGGTCTCTTATCACACATTCAGTGTTAAGTAGATTGCTGCCTATGTGGTAGTTCATGGGTACAGAGTTTTTACCAAAGGGGATGACACTACACTTTTTGGCATTGAGCTTGAGGCCATGGCTCTGACACCAGGAATCTGTCTCAACGAGACCCTTCTGTAGGATGTCCTCATCGTTTGGAGAATTAACTATGGCTCCTAGTTTGCAGTCATCTGTGAACTTAGTTAGCCAGAGGCCTTCTGTGTTAGCCTGTACTTCAGAGAAGTAGATACCAAACTGGAGAGGTCCCAGGACTGAATCCTGTGGTACTCCACTTGTCACCGGTTTGAGGTCAGATTTGGAGTCTGAAACTTTTACAGTGTGGGTTCTGTCAGTGAGCCAGTTGGAAACTCACCTTGTGATGTAGGGATTTCTACCTAATTTGGTGAGTTTAACTATAATTCCAGAATGGGAGATGGTGTCAAAAGCACTGGCGAGGTCAAGATAGGCTGTGTGAACCACCTTACCCTCATCTACGGCTTTGGTGACTGCCTCAAAGAAGTCAATCAGGTTTAGGAGGCATGATCTGCCTTTCACAAACCTGAACTGGGTGGAATCCAGAGTTTGGAGGTTACCAACTTCTTTGTTTATGAGTTCCATGATGATACATTCCATGGCCTTGCAGACCAGGCTCGTCAGGCTAATAGGGCGATAGTTCCTCTGATCAGTGGTAGCTCCCCCTTTGTGGAGTGGGATAACTGTTGCTGTGCACCATTCAGTGGGCACAAAGCCTGATGCAAGGCTTTTATTGAGCATGGTGCTTAAGTAGGGAGCCAGTTCATTTTGAATTTAATGTAAAACGTAGACTGGGATGTTGTCCGGTCCCATGGATGCTGTGTTTTTGGCTTTAGAGAGTGCAGCTTTTACCTGTGTAGTTGTGATTACAGGGACTCTGCATTTTTTCTGTATAGATATGGGCCCTTTAGGGGATGAGGGGGGTTAAAGTTAGCACTGAACCTATCTGCCAGGATGTTGGCAATATCCGTTGGTTCTGTAATTTTCATGCTGTTGTGCTGTAACTCAGAGCAGATCTAGGTGTTGCCATCGAGATTCTTGACATAGCTATACAATGCTTTGTGGTTGTCCTTAGAATTAGTGGCGATTTTGTTTTTGTAGCTAGCTTTGGAGGATCTTATAAGGGATCTCAGCTTCTTACTGAGGCTGACCAGGGAGCTCCTACACTCATGGGATTTTAGTCTCTTTTGCAACACTTTCTTCCTTCTGTTGTACAGTTTGTTTATGGCAGGGGACCACTAGATTGGCTTCCTTTTTTTGGAGGATAGCGTCTTGGTTCTGTTTGGGATAGCACGATCCATGCACTCATGTAAGTGCTTATAGAGTGCATTTGTGTAGGATTCAGCAGTTATAACTGTATTGTCCATCTGCATGGGTCTCAAGGATTAGCCCAGTAATCTCTTCATCTTTGGAAAGCCTGCTGATGTCATTCACTTTGAAATACACCTTTGGGGAAAAGGGAGCCCAGTAATCGCCGTGGTGGGTCCTATAACTGTGTAATGCTGTAGTGTAATAAACTAGTTAGATAGGAATTCTATGCCCAGACATGGCAACTGTGTGTGTTTGGTAGTGTGTGCATGGGGATCATTTTTTTTGCCCATTCACAGTCACTACACACACCTACAGATGGAGAACATTGATAACTGTGCAGTAACAGAGACCTGATCCAAGCCTCCAGAATGCACCCCTGCAATACCAGGTACAGATCTCACCACACCTGCTGGCCACCAAACCAGGACCAAAACAATAAAGGTGGAGGAGTGTCCATATTCACCAAGGATATTCACACCACCAGGCTACTTGCCCAACATAATGTGTCTGAAATACCCCTGGTGCAACTAACAGTAGGCTAGACTGCATTCCAAATTGCATAGCTTGCTACAGATCCCCCACCATGCCCCATGATACCCACTGCAGCTTTTGAAACATAATGTGAAATATTATGATACAAGCAAACACCCTAATACTGGGTGGGTTACACTACCCTGCCATTAATTGTGAAAACTACTTGTGTACCAACACATGTGCCAAACAGTTCTTGGAAGTCATAATTCCCAATGCCCTGGATCAAGTAACCCACAGTCCCACCAGGGGTTCAAATATCCTAGACCAGGTCATTACCAACATGGGACATCAATGCTTCACACCTATGATCACCTCATTGGTGGTCAGGTATGCTCATGAGCTAATCACCCTTAACATCAACATCCCTTCCCCACACCCCAGTAAGGACACCTCCGTAACACACATCTCCAAAGCCAATTTCATGCTACACATGTCAGACGTGACTAACATTATGACACCCATGCAGAAGGGAACTGAAAGGACAACTGCTGAATCATACATGAAGGCACAGTATGAGCACATCCACTTGCGCAAGAATCTTGCAAACCAATATTGAACCAAGATGCTCCCCATCCAAGAAAAGAATGGCAATGTGGTGGACCCTGCCATACACATACTGTACAACAAAAGGAGGAAACTCTTGCAGAAATAGGGTACTTTTCAGGATGCAAAATGCTCCCTTACCAGCTACAATAAAAGGCAGAGACCCCTCATAACATCCACCAAAGCTAGTTATGAACGTAATATAGCCACAGATGCCAAAGATAACTGCAAGCCATTCCATAGCTATGTGAGGAATCTAAATGGTAATGCTCAGAACTGCTGTGAGCTACAACAGGATGGTACTAAATCTGCTCATCCAGGGATATTGCCAATACCTTGGCAGGTCAGTTCAGTGCCAACTGCACCCCCCTCCCAACCCCCAAAAGGCCAATCTCAACATGGATAGATTTCCATATGCCGGTAATAATGGCCACATAGGTAAAAACCACACTCTACAGAGCTATGACAACAGCAGCCATGGGACCAGTCAACATCCCGGGCCGTGTACTACATGAGCTACAAACTGCACTGGCACCTCACCTATGTGCCATGTCTAATCATAGCCACACCTCAGACTTCATGCACACTGTGTGGCACACAGCTAAAGTTATCCCAGTCCACAAGGGGGGATCCACCTTGGATTCTGGGAACTACAGCCCCAGCAGAGGTTTACATGAAACAGTTTATTACAACTATTTTTTCTGTTTTAAGATGTGGTTTTAACATAGTATTTCTTGTGCTGTTTTTTTCCTTTGCAGCAATGGCTGGGTTAAGTGGTTAACTGGATAATTCATTTTAATTAATGTTTTTTATATTGGCTGAGTGCCTGTTTAGGACTATAAACGTCTTGATTTTTTTGAGTGTAATTGACTGAAGAAGTCCAGTGTTATGGGTGAAAGCACTAAGTCAGCAATTCTACATTTACAATAAAGCTGTGGTTTTATCGAGTCACGGATCTTTTTATTCTTACTAGTGTGCATTCAACTTGGTGGTCTGGTTTTATTGATTCGTTGACCCGATTCTAACTATCAGCTTTTTTGGACCTGAGAAGCTAAAAGAACTTTGGATTTTGTTTATTTTTGGAGCTGAATAGCACAAAGTACTTTGACTTTTTTTGGTTTAAGAAACCCGGAATGGAGTAGTTATTTGCCCAGTATGTGGCCTTATCCAAATAAATTATTTCTCTGATGCAAGTAAATGGAGACAACAGCAATGTTTCCATAACTACTACTCAGGCAGAATTGTTGATGTTGCATACGCCACCTGTCCCTAGTGGAAGCACTACTCAAAGTATTGAAGGTAGATTGAGCAACATTAGCTTGGAAAGACGACACAGAGTGGATGAAGGTAGGATGTCAGATCCCTTGATTTTGAGACACTGTTGGCCCCTCCTTCCTTGAATGCAAGGCCATTGTTGGAACAGAATGCTGGTTTTGGCAATTTCAACTCTCAGTTACCGCTATTTCAAAAGCTAACAAAAAAGTATAAATCTTTACAAATGGACAATGTTTTCTTAGAGCTTTCCATAGAACTTAATCAAGTACCGAAGGGGCTTAGACTTTTTAAGCTGCCAATGGGAATATTGGAAGACACTGAGGCTTTTCAGGACCTTATAACTCTTTTTGATAGAACAGGTATGGACATGATGCAGATTATTATTCACAACAATACTGTTAAACTATCTAAACTAAAAGTTGAACTGTTAGCTTTAAAAAACAGTATACTACATGACTTACTATTTGATATAAAGTGTGTTTCGACAAAATTTTGGCAGACTCTGACAAGTTTGTTAAGGCTGGTCTCGAGAGAAAGCAAAGAAAGATTATGAGAGATACTACTGACTACAGAGAAAAGAGGGCTTACCCCTCTAAAAGGAGGGTTAATGAAGCACCCAGCAACATTCTTAATAATGAGGCAAATTGAGTCCCTGAAGAGGAGCTTAATGTGGTACAGACTGACACTTTTGAGGACAATGAACATTTTTAGGCAACCTTCCCGCACTGAGGCACTCAGACCATTTGCGGAACCATGCCCAGTATCAGAATCATATAAACATGACACCAATGAGAGGACACACATATCGACAGAGGGGGAGATGGGGGTTTCATTCTAAGATCGCCACAATCAGTGGCACAACTACCAATCAAACTTCAACAATTAGAACTTGGCAGTGTATATGTTGAGTTGTTGGATGACAGTACTGATCCTGGCATCCCTATTTTGAACAATTCTGCTGTTGAATCTGAACAACATTGTGATGACATTAGTTTGGACAATGCAATACATTGTAAACAGGAGGGTGACAATGATTTTACAATTTATAATTTTTCAGATCTAAAGATTACTGAATATTATGTCAGCTTGTTGAAAAAAGGTTTTTCTTTTGTTCCCACCCACAGATATGAGGTTTGGAGACTATTAATGAGTCTTAAGCTGTATTCTAGGATTCTCAGTTTATGGTTATGTTTTTCTAAACAATCCAAAGCCTGGCAATGATTGTAACAACTTGAGTTTTAAGACAGCTAGTGTGTTCATTCCACCACACAATACAACAGTTATGGTATTTGAACGGTTGTGTGAAGCCCAAATTAGGAGATGTCTGCAATATGAAAACATGTTAACGACAAGTTATCCAGTGCTGAAAAATTTTGTTTGAAACAGCTCACACACACCAATCAGTACAGTTATGAAACTAGATAAGGTTGGGGGTAGTCATCATGACTAACACAGGCTATGCCTGTAAAATGAAAGTGCTATTAAATGACGTGGAAACTTATGAGAGGGTTTCTAGGTTTGATGTACAAAGGGCCTATGCCAAAATCGATTGGCACTTATAGGAATTTATGTGTGATGGGATAATTTCTAATGAGGAGTTTAAATATCTTACAGTGGCAAACCCCATTATTCCCTCTATTTTTGGTATCTCCAAAATTCATAAAAATGTACATTTTCCACCATTTAGGCCGATTGTGGCTGCTAAGGGCTCCAAAACAGAATCACTAGCATCAAATATAGACATCACTTGTAAGAATGTGTTGAACACTGTTCTGCACATTTTAAGGGGCTCTCAGCATTGCCTTGATAATATCAGGAATTTAAATTGCGGTGACGACTTTTGGTTTGTGACTGTAGATGTAGTCAAATTATTTTCGGTGATCCCCCACCATATTGGAATTGATAGCTTTAACAGCAGTCTGGCTAAGTACAGTGATTTACACCATGTAAAAAGAGGCCTGCTTGTGGAATTGTTAGAATTGGTATTATCCAATAATTTCATCTTGTTTGATGGGAAATACTACAAGCAGATGAACGGGGTTATGATGGGTGACAGATATGCACCCATCTATGCTAAACTGGTGTTGGCAGAATGGGAGCAGCAACACGTGTTTAATTCTGTCTATATGTCAAAGATCATGACATACTTAAGGTACCTGGATGACATACTGATTTTGTGGAAGGGCTCAAAACAAGAGTTGGTAGATTTTATTGGTTATTTCAGTAACACGACCACGATTTTTTCAAACATTTACAAGTCACATGGACAGAGATAGGACTGAATTTTTGGATATTCTTTTGTACAAAGAGAATGTCCATATACATTCAAACATTTACCGTAAAAAACATACAGCAGCCTTTTTTTATATTAAGAGAGTTGCCACCCTCAGTTTCAAAAGAAAAATGTGGTGAAGGGTCAAATGATTTGATTGCCAAGTCTTATTAGTCGGGATGACTGTTTTAAATCTGAACAGCTGAAGCTTATCGACATGTTCACAAATAGAGGGTATCCAACGGATTTACTGACTAAGTTAAGTAAGGATGTCGAAATGAGAAAAAGCAGTTATTTTAGACCTATTCTCTTGGATTCAAGTAGAAGTGTTGGCTCATCTAATACCACTGAGATTAATTCACTTACTACTAACAACTCTTGGCAATGGTGCTGGAGTATAACGATTCAGGTATGAAAATTAAGAACATTATCCAGACAGTATGAGACAGTGTATTTCCTTCAGACTTAAAAGAAGTATTGGGTCCAAGCCTGAGATTCATTAACACTAGGGGTTCCAACTTGAAAGAGCTGTTGGAAAGAGGTGTAGGGGCAACTAACAGTAACATCTCATGGATGGGTAAGTGTGGTACATGCAGTATTTGCAAGTTTATTAATGACGGACCTTATGTACACATAGACAGTTACAAAAAACACTAAACTGCCCAGTGTACTGTAATTGCAATACTGACATGGTAGTATATATAGCCACCTGTCTGTCATGTCTGGCATTTCACGTAGGAATGACCACACATAAATTAAGGCTACGTATTCTGGAACACAATAGAGACATAAAAAATAAGAAGCCTACAAGTGCTTTATTTAACCACAGTAAGAAGTATGGCAACTACAAAAAGTTTATATTTTTTGTCAATGACAGGGTGCCCAAAAAAGACATGGGAGGTGATGTTAAAACCTTACTAGAGATGAGAGAATGTCTATGGCAGTTGCGCCTGGATGCAACAAAAACATGAGGCATTAATGAAAAAATTTCTATTGCAAGTGTTTTGAAACACAAATCCTAGTTTATTTAACAGATGATTATATGTTTAACTTTCTTTGGACAAAGTATTCACCAAAGGAGTTTACATGAAACAGTTTATTACAATTATTTTTTTCTGTTTTAAGATGTGGTTTTATCATAGTATTTCTTGTGCTGTTTTTTTCCTTTGCAGCAATGGCTGGGCTAAGTGGTTAATTGGATAATTAATTTTAATGCATGTTCTTTATATTGGCTGAGTGCCTGTTTAGGACTATAAAATTCCTGATGTTTTTGAGTGTAACTGACTCTGAAGAAGCCCAGTGTTATGGGTGAAAGCGCTAAGTCAGTGATTCTACATTTACAATAAAGCTGTGTTTTTTATCGATTCACAGATCTTTTTATTCCAGCAGTATGATGTGCCATCTCTGCAAGGCCATGGAATGTATTATCATGGAAATTAAAACAACGGCATTGCCAACCTGCAAACACTGGACCCTAACCAGGTTTGGTTTGTGAAGGGCCAATCATGTCACCTCAACTTGAATGACAACTGTGAAACCATCTCCAGAGTTGTGGACGAGGGTAAGGTGGTTCACACAGCCTATCTGGACCTCACCAAGCCCTTCAACACCATCCCCTAATCTGGAATCATAGATAAATGTATCAAGCTGGTCATTAATCCCAATGTTACCCAACGGGCTGCCAACTACTGTACTGACACAACCAACACTGTAAATGTAGGTGACCCCAACCTGAGCCCCAGATAAGTGACAGTTGGGGTACCTTAGGGTTCAGTCCTGGCACCACCCTTGTTTGGCATCCACTACTCTGAACTACAGTCCAACAGTAAGGGACACTGGCAAACAAAGGTCACAGATGACTGCACACTGGGAGCCAATATTGAATGCCCACATGATGTGGATATTCTACAGAAGGGCCTTACAGAAAGACATGCTTGGTGCCAGAGCCATGGCCTCAAGATCAATGCCAAGAAATATATAGTTATCCCCATTGGGAAGGGACATGTACCTGTGAATTACCACATAGGTGGCAGTACACTAAACACCTAAAGTGTGATAACAGACTTAGGGACACAGGTGGACAGTGGTCTCACCTTTGATAACCACATTGCCACAACAGTCAGGAAACTCACCTATGTGGCACACCTCCCACTAAGGGCTTTACATCCAGGAAAAGGAGCCCATTGTCCCACTGCAGGCATCTCTCAGTAAACCCAGTACAGACTACAATGGCCTGTTACGTATGTACCTCACAAGACATCTGCAACAAGTAGAGAGGCTGCAGACATACCTCACAAAATAACCACAGGCCTATACCAGATGCCCTATGCTGACCGTCTGAAAATCATCCAGCTATACTCTGTCATGTATTGTATTCTCAGAGGCGATCTCTGCTTAACATACCATGCCGTGTCAAACCCACAGCTGTTGGACATGCTACACTTAGAGGATTCCAAACCCTCACAGCTACATGCTCCAGGGATCCAATTCCTGTCATCACAATAAACAATACATGCAGGAGGGATGTGTGTCTGACCCAGAGACTCCCCAGACTCTGGAATAGACTGCCCATACATGTCAAGCAGAGTGTCTCTTTGGCCCTCTTCAAAAGGAATCTGGATGATTGGAATGGAGATAGGACATTTACCCCGGGGATCATGTCAGCTGCCCTGCTAGACAGGGGTGCAGGGAAGTATATACTGTGGGAAGTCATAGCCAGAGAATTGTCATGTCTAGGCATGTATAGACCCTAGGGCCAATAGCCTAGTATCAATGTATGACCCTATGAACATATGAACTACATTTTCCATTGTCCAACCTTGGCAAGGTTGCTGATGTCATTCACTTTGAAATACACCTTTGGGGAAGGAGAAGCCCAGTAATCTCTATGGTGCATCCTACGACAGCATAATGCTGTAGTGTGGGATACTAGTTCAGTAGGGGTTATATTCCCAGACATGGCAAGTGTGGATGTTTGTGTGTTTGTGTGTGTGTTTGTTTGTCTGTGTAGGGAGCAATGCTTTTGAGGACATTCACATTCACTACAACCTCCATTGCCCTTCTTTGGCAAGCCTACTGATGTCATTCACTTTGAAATACTCCTTTGGGGAATGTGTAGCCCAGTAATCTCTGTGGCACATCCTATAACTGTGTTATGCTGTAGTGTGATATACTAGTTAGGTAGGGGTTCTACTCTCCGAAATAGCAAGTGTGGATGTTTGTGAGTTTGTTTGCCTGTGTTGGGTGCAATGCTTTTGAGGCCATTCACATTCACTGCAACCTCCATTGCCCTTCTTTGGCAAGCCTGCTGATGTCATTCACTTTGAGATACACTTTTGGGGAAAAAGTAACCCAGTAATCTCAGTGGCGTGTCCTATAACTGCATAATGCTGAAGTGTGATATACTAGTTAGGTAGAGGTTTTATTCCCACACTTGGCAAGTGTGGATGTCTGTGTAGAGAACAATGCTTTTGAGGCCATTCTCAGTCACTACATCCTCCATTGCCCTTCTTTAGCAAGCCTGCTGATGTCATTCACACTGAAATACACCTTTGGGGAAGGACTAGCCCAGTAATCACTGTGGCACGTGCTATAACTGTGTAATGCTGTCATGTGATGTACTAGTTAGGTAGGAGTTCCAATCTCCAACATGACAACTGTAAGACTTGGTGAGTGTATGTCTGTGTTTGTCATGCGTATCTTGTGTGGATGTGAGTGTGTAATAACTGGACTCATTGTGGAGTGGGTTTTGCAAATTTCTTATATGGTGGGCCTATTATATGTCACAATGTCCACCTTACAAGGATAACAGATGTCAAACAGCAGAGAGGCTGGGGTTGACGATCCATACCCCTACATGTGATATCAAGGCCTGGCAAACAATTTAGGCAACCCTTGTATTACCCAGAGAGCTCTCCCAACCCATGTTTCATACACAACCACACTCGGCTAGGCAACAACCACTTTGTTGGTAGTTCCTTGTATATTGCCCACAGATAGTAACCATGGTGTGTTTGCAGTGGACTACAGAGGGCATAGCACCATGTCCCATCATCACATTAGACACATAATTGCATACAGTGCTCCTTCACTATGCTCCCCACTGGATGCCTGCAACAACTGTAGTGCCATCAAACGTAACCCACAAATGACATACCATGCCTTAATCACATGCCCTGTATGGACAGATGCCACTGACACCAGAGAATACCTGTATCATGCTGTCAATGTAGGTGCAGGGTCAACCTGGTGTTCATTGCTAGTTCCCACCACATGAGGCCAAGAATGGCACATCTGATGATAATCTGTGTACACAACATGCCCCAGACACCCCAGGTACATTTCCACATGTCACAGAACATGCATGTGGGATGTGTGCACATCCCAGACACCATCCATGTCATGGACTATAGAACACATACATGGCAAGCATTGCACAGCACTGGCCACCCAAAATAGTAACCCAGATGACTGGATGGTGAATACAATACCCACCTGTGTGGGCCAATGCAGACACTACACCCCTGAGTCACACTGCAGACCATTTTCATGTGGCCTGATGCCAAGGTATACCCTTTACCTAGCCTTGCACAGCCTTCTGGCACAGTCAACCACTACACATCTGTGAAGCAATGCACGCATGCATGTCAGTACTGGAAACCTGCGTCTGTGTGTGTGTGGAGTATAATGATTTCGACCCCATTCACACTCACTACACCTCCCATTGGCCTACTGAAGCATGCCTTCTGTCAGACACCTTCACATACCCTTTGCCATATATCATCCTGATAACCCCTGTGGTGCATGTGATACCTGTGTATTATTGTATTGTGGCAAACTGGCTAGTTAGGAAGTCTAAACCTGACCCTGCCAACTGTGTTAATGTGTGTGAGTCCCTGAGAGAGTGTGGCTGTGTCAACTTTGACACCTGTCCATGTAGGCAGGCATGTGTACTACACCTACCTTATCCCTCCTATATCACTGTTGCAGTTGTCCCTCACCAGCAGATATACCTTTGGACAGCTCCTCAACATGTACACTCTGTGGCACATGCAATAACTACATAGACATGTAATAATAATACATAGTTAGGCAGGGGTATGAAACCCCGTACTGGTAAGTGTGTGACACAAATGTGTAGGTTTTACTCTCCCACCCCCTCCCTGTCTTACTTTGTCTCTGTCTCTCTCTCTCACTCCCTCTCTGGTGGATGTGGAGAAGTACACCTGCTTTGGTTAGGCAGTAGCTTCTGTTTTGTAAGTGATGCTCATGATCAGCTGATGGCCTCTGCTTGAATTGCAGTCCTCCACTAGCTGATTCCATGTGGAACAGCTGTGGTAACATACCCATAGCCAATTGCATGGAAACACACTCCTATACCTAGGAACAACATGTGGGTGTTGGGCCTTTTCATTCACTGTGAGGAGGAACTCATGCTGGTGTTTGGCAAACAGTATCACAGATGGTATTGGGATATACCTCTAATAAAATACACTGTGGGGACAGGCCAATAAACAGGAGGTGGATGTGCCAGACATGACTACAGGATGTAAGTGTTGCTCTTCTGCATTTGGAATAATGTTGGTTTAACAGGGTTTGTGTGGATATGGCTGGTCTACATGATTTAATACCCACCATGTCAGTGTTATGTGTTTGAGGAAACTCCCACCTGTAGGGTTATCTGAAGACTGGGCAGTGTTTGGAATCTTATGTTTCTTGTGTTACTCAGAGATCACCTATCGCAGAACTGCAGAAGCATAGTCTGAGGATTGCAGTCAGTACATGGTGACAGCCATGTGAGTTACTGACTTCATATCCCTCATAGGACATATGTCACAACAAACCCTGTTACAACAGTAAATGTATAAGGGTATCACAGCAACATGCCAATATTGCCCCAGTGTTTGTGGCTCCAGCCACAAGTCTGGCAACCTTTGTACATATGTCATGCAGTAAAAGGTGCATATGTTCTGTACACCATTATTTATTAACATCAAACCTGATAAGAAGCCAGTCAGATATCAGACTACTAGACATGTTATGTATAGTAGGGGTTATTTCTGAGGACATAACCTGGGCATTCTGCAGTTGTGTGTACAGTACTGGGATCTATGTACTTATGGTGATTTTTGGCAGTATGTGTATTGCAAATACGTACCTTGGCCTGTATACAGATTGTGGTAGATGTCATTGTTCTTGGCCTTATTCTATCTGATGTTACATGCTGCTAAAGTGTATGGTACCCTATTGGCTCACTTGTCTGTAGGGCCAAACACACATGTCCCATACCACAGACAGACATTGGACCACACTGTGTCGTGACCCAGTTTATGTAGGGTAGTGTGTGAGTGGCACATATGAGGATGGCATTTATTAGACAGTCCATATAGTGTCATATTAAGCTTGTGTACCATATGTGGCTGTGTTCACATTGGTTGTGGGTAAGCACTTTCGCACAGGTGTCCGTTACTCTGTGCTGTGACATGCCTGCAGAGCCTGCTATATTTGCAGGTACATGTATATTCCCCCATACAAAATGCAGGCCAGTGTTGTGGCAGTCTGCCTGTAGCTTGCACAGTGCTTTGTTACATGCCTAGTAACTTAGTGTAATTGCCCAATGTGATGTTATGTCCAGATATTTGCAAGATGTACTGTTGTCAGGCCATCATAACTGCTGTGTATTTCTGACAAAGCAGTGGGATTCTGTAAAGATGTATGTCACTAACTACTGGGTAGCATGTGGCCATGTGACCTCTGCAGCACCAGTTATTACGTGTCAGGACAGACAGGCATGTGTGAATGGATAAACTGTGTGGGCATATCTAGTCTTGTATTTACATTATATACCCATGTACATGGCTGTTAACATCCACATTGTCAGGCTTGGTCCACATGTCTCACACGGAGGGGATCTGTGTATGCCTCTGGACTGACCAGGGAGTGCCAGACTGTCCAGATATATTGGTCATATCTCTGCTGTAGTCCACAGGATCATTACTGTGCTATCAGTGGTACGGTATTATGATGTCCTTAGGATGTCTGACAGTAGCCAGTGGCATACATGTCAATAGCAGATGTGACCTCCCACACAACATGTCTGTTAAGACAATCCCTGTTACAGCAGCAACAGTCTACATATATACCTGCAATACATACATGACATCCCCTTGCACTAAGAGGTTGAGACTATTGGTGCGGAGGTAGGATTCTACTCCATGTTCTGGACATATGGTAAACATATATGTATATAAATATATATATATATATATATATATATATATATATATATATATATATTGATATATATATATATATATATATATATATGTATATATATATATATATATATATATATATATATATATATATATATATATATATATATATATATATATATATAGACATATACATATCTACATACATATATGGATATATATATATATATATATATATATATATATATATATATATGCACAAACACATATATATATACATATACACAGCTATATATGTCATATATGTCTACACATATATATATATATATATATATATATATATATATATATATATCTATCTATATATATATATATATATATATATATATATATATATATATATACACACATATAGTTATGGATATCTACAGATATATCGACATAAATAGGGTATATCTGTTTAGATATATATGCACATATAGTTATAGATATCTACATATATATATCGACATAAATAAGTATATCTGTACATATATGATGTATATATATATATATATATATATATATATATATATGTATCACACTGTATGTATCTGATATGTGTATATTTAGATATAACAACATATGTGATGCAACAGTAATATCACTAACCAGTGCTCATATCCCAGTCTGATAACATAGCAGGGTAATGACATCTGTAATAAGTGTATGTAATGCCATGTACATAACATACATCTATGTGCTGTCATTATATTAACAAGGGGTGTGCATGTAACGTCTGGGACACTTGAGTACATAAGACCTATGCCTCACTCTTATCCATGTGAATGTGTTACATACAAGAGTAGTATCACAGGTAATGTGCCGTCAGACTGGCATGTAGTGTATCATGCCATTACCACTGTTGACAGTGCTTTCCCAAGAAAGAGTAGATTGCTAATTGTAGTACTGGCAACAAGTACCCCTGCATGCATAGGTGGACTCTGAGTCCACACTGTCATTTTCCTGGTGTGTGAGTTGTGCCACAGTATATATCCCCTACTGCATAATGATCTAACATGTGGAAATTAACTGTAGACTACTGTCTGTACAGCACATGTCAGTGAGGGCTACCAACATGTACTAATGGCATACATGGTGTAATACGTCTATCTGTCGACACATTCATCCTACTGCATAGCAAGTTGGCAAGCAGATGTCTGTCAGTCCCTGTACAGATGTGCAGATGGCAGGTATCCAGCTTGGATACGTACAGCCAACCTATGCTTGACTGACACTGACATGTCTGCCCAACTGTGTTATAATACACACAGATATGACACCACATGCCATGGGCACCTCCACTACACTACCACAGTCAACAGAACATGCTTGGGTACAGGTCTCCAACACATACACTAACCATGTTTTGTAACACACGTTGCATACATTTCAACTGGAGCACCTCACTGGCCATTTTCAGGAGCCACCCAAAGGATTGGCTGATGCATGTCACTTTCACTCTGAGGGTTACCACAGTGGTGTCTGTAGATAGATTGCCTTCTGGCACATGGTAGGTGGCATGATACCACTGTACACACATCACCTTCATGTCCCATCTCTTCATGGACAATGGCCAGGTGCACACCTATGACCACCTGCAGCGATGCACCCCAGTACTGACAAATGTGTATGAGTGCATTACTGAGGATATCAGTGTCTGCATGTTAGTACACCTGTAGTTGGGAATACCATGAGGGCCTTCACACCCACCACAACACCCATTGCCATAGTTAGATGTGGCTGCTGCTGTATCGGACATTACATGTAACCTGTTACGGTCCTCTCCCTAAAGGCTCCCTGAGCCTTGCAATACTAGCACAACACTGTTGTACTAATGGGTTGATAGGCATGGGATACCCACTGAGTTCTGACAAGTGTGTGTATGTGTGCATGCATGTATATCTGTAGGGTACAGCATTCCGAGGCCACATATTCCTATTACAATAAGCATTGCCACACAGTATTATGGGTAGTGATGTTGTTGCCCATAGGAGAGGCATGACAATGCATCACCCTACTATGCCTGTGGCATGTGTATTAGATGCATATCCCTGTAGTACCACTGTTGGGATGGAAAATGAGTTGTATCACAGTCCTGGTCAATGTATGATGGTGGGTATGTCAGAGTGTCATCATGGGTTTCAGTGTGTACAATATCCACAGTGGGGTGTGGGTGCTGTGTACACTGTCATTGCACCATGGTATCCCTGGTACATGTCCCATGTACCACTGTATGGCCACCACTGTCACCATCAACCATACAGGTAACTGATAACACAATCCAGCCCAGTTATGCATTTGCTGTGTGCAGCCTACCAGTAACACACTGGACACACTGACAAGTTAGTCAGCACTGATAGGCCCAGGTCTCTCGGATGTGTGTCTGCCTGTTATGTGTCTGTTAATGTGCATATGATGGTATGTCACACTATGTATTATCCATATACAACCATTACATCCCCCATTACCATACTGTACATACCTGGGGATGTTCTGTGTGTAACATGTAACCTGGAACACACCTCATCCTAAATGCTGTGTGTTGTGTGCAATGAAAGTCACACACATCAGTAGCACTACATACCTAGGTAGGGGTCTAGTCCCAGTGTTGCCAAGTAACAGTGTGCGTGTATGTGGAGGGATCTACTTCAGGTTGATGATTATGCATGTCCCAGGCAGTCACCTGTCCATGTGGCACAGGCTGTAACTGTTGTACAGACCTGTGATGTGTTCAAATGTACCCAGAATATGTCACAGCCATAGTGTCACCACAGTGGCATACCCCTTGTGAGATATGACTGCAGACCATCCTCCTGCTGACACATGTACACCTACAACACAAATGGATAACATTATGGAAACCACAATCACTCAGTGTTACTAACAGCTATAATGCATCATGGCTGGACAGCTACACTACCTGACATGTAAGCATTAAACATTACTGCTGACAACATGTTACACAGTAGTACATTGGTACACTGTAGTACAGTCACTATGTGCATCGGGGCCATATTAGCCTTTCTCTGCATCGATGTTATGGATGACAGGGATGTGGCACAAGTATCATCCTATGCACAGGGTGCATTGTTGGTTTGCCAGAGACCGAGGGTGGGCCATACGTTTGACACCATGTGTATGGGTGAGGGGTATAATTTGCTGATATGGGCATGGTGATTTGGTGTGTGTAGGTATGGTGTTGCCCTAGGTGTGTTTGTATAGTGTGTGGGTATGCATGCACACAGTTCTGCCATGTGGCTGCCCTATACAGGTGTTTTGTGGACAACTGCAGACCATACCTGGCAGGGTGTGCAGTTCACCTCCTCCGGCCATGGACATGTGGACTGTGCCTGCTAGAGGTTCCATGGGCATGTCCAGGTACAGGTCTTGATGTGCTACTCTCCCCTGATGATGACATATGTCCGCTGGAACCAGGTCCCTCCTGGGACTGGCCAGGGCCATGTGCACATGGCCTGCTGTGGTGTGGTGAGGACAGCACCCCCCCACAGTGCTTGGGCTGGTACTGCGATTACTGGAGCAGCTTGGTGTCCTTGCATGTCCATGTTGACCACCAGCTGTTGGTGTTGCTGGCCTATATCCATGTGGCTGCCACCCCTCTCCCAACACATGTTCTAGTACGGACAATCCACGGTCGATGAGGCCCACCATCTCACCCAACCATCTATCCATGATCTCGGTATAATCACGTAGGGCACCTGCAAGTTCATGCAAGTTGTCACTTACAGATAAGAGAGCAGTTCTCTGCAGCCTCAGACCCTGTGTGGTGTACAGTTTCATATGTGCCTGCACCCCCATGACAGTCTGAAACATGCGTCTAATGGTACCAGTTGTGGCACTTCTTCCAGGTGCATGATTACCAGCGGCCCTCCTACGAGCACCCTGGTACCTCTGCCTATGTGGTGCCCTGCTGGACATCGGGATATGCCCGCTGTGTCCAGACACAGAAGGCATAGATACCACACTCTCCTGTGCACTGCCACCGACCACTAATTGTCCCACTGCTATGGCCACTGCTGATGGGGTATCTATAGGCACTGTGACTGCGTGCAGGATTGGAGTGGATAACAGGAGCATATCAAACGATGGCCCAGTTTTGGCCTCTGACAACCCAGCCTGTGCCTCAACAGTCCTGTCATCATTTTCAGTGTCTGTATGGACACCAACATTAGATTGCATGCAGGAGGGAGCCTGACCCACCTTGCCACCTGTGAGGGGAAAACAAGAAACGCACTTTAAGACCTGTATGGCATTGCATAACAGTACACACTCACACACACACACACACACACACACACACACACACACACACACAAACACACACACACACACACACACACACACACCCTGAAATTCCACCATAATACCTACCTGTCCCTGAGTTTGCAGGCAGTCCCAAGTTTATTTACGTAAGTTCCCCATCCTGCATCACACTTGGTAACATACACTCATTAATACCACTCATTAACATATCATTCTTCTAATTGCCTAGACAAGTTATCACAACAAAAGACCTGTTACTCCATTACCTCCTTGACCTGATTGGAGTAGGTTTTACAAGACCTCACTGCTGCCATCCAGTGTTCAACCTGGGTATGTCCAGACATCATGAGCATGGCCCCCACATGTTAGGGGCTACTACGTTCACTCCATAATGCCATGCACTGGAGTGTCATACGTAACTATTGCTCAGTAGATGCAAGCTCTGCTGCTCAATCAACTTATTATGTGGACAACAGTAATATATGGATACACTCTCTGGTGCTGCCTAGTAATTCCCCAATGCATCTGTAGTGTTGCATACATGTGTAGTCGTTCACCTTTCTGTTGATTGCAATTTTAACGGTATACCTGGTGTCTAGTTTCCTTCCCAATGCATATTCCATGCTACAGTCCTTATTATACTATCAGCTGTCCTGTGATTACATATCAGACAAGTATTCCTGGTGTCTCATGTGTCAGTCCATGTCCATGTACTGCATGATTCCAAAAGGAAGTACTGATGTATGAACAACCCCACAATCACACGTGCATACATGGACAACCACACAAACACACACATATGCACACACACATCCTACATGCATCAATCCTCCTCCAGTCCACTCCACCAGATTGCACTTACAGACAAAATAACCCCCCCACCCACACATACACACCTACAGGTGATGTACAAAGATAGTACACACAGACCTCCAATTACCCATCTGTCAACATGCATAACATATGGTACTCAACAGCATGCAGTGCAGCTATAGTCAATCCATGCTAGCAACAGTATACATGTGGGTGATGCATGGGCTGGTTTAGTAGGTGATGCCCCTTCCCCTGGAAAACACTGCACCCATGTACACAGTATTGCTGTGCACCTGTTCTGCATCCTGCCTTGTACTGTGCATCATTCCTCACAGGTGTACACACCATTGCTGAATGTGTACTACTGTGTCAGTTATATGCTCACAGCTCCTATGTGTTTGCCCAACACATACCTGGGATGATATGTGGACAGATGTCATTTGTTAATGCCTGATGTCTGATTTACAGATCTCAACATCAGCGGTGCATGTATGACCAATACGATACTATTACACTGACAACCGTGAAAACTTACCATGGCTATGGGGTGGGTACACACCCTTATTGATATGATGCACTCTTCCTTGATATGCCACGGGACCACATCACTGTATATGTTAACATTACATGAGCCTGATAGGTGACATATGTCCTGTACATTCAAATGTAGTGTCTAACAAATTTGTTAGGTGTGCTGATGCTGACCGCGAAGCATACACTTCATGGGTGCATATGTGTGCATGCCCTTATCATGACGGATTATTGCACCTACTTTTATGTGTACTACAGCAGTCACTATTCCTGGTAGGGGTATACTTGCATGGGCCATCTGCATTTGCCAGTATATGGTCAGGCTGCCCTACACATGTCCCCCAACTGTGCTTGATAGCAAGGTCAACTCATGTGCACATACATTGAAGTTCACACACTGCCGTCACTATTGATGTGGAGTCAGGGTTACATCTGCCACAGTTCCTGAACCTGACTGTGTGCAAATACAACCATTCATAGCATCCTTGGATCCCTGCTGCAGTGCACCGGTGTGTCATGATGACACCCCCTCCCCACCTTCAGCCTTTTTGCAGATGCTTGACAACTATTGCCTACACATGTGCGTCAGTTTGCAGTGTCCCAAACATTGAACACCACTTTTAACAGCCTAGTCCCAGCTAATGAATGGCAAACATAAAGATGTACACTGGCACCGGCACAGTACAGATGGGGACGGTAGGTCTGAGGTGAGGTGAGGTGTTGGTTGCGCAGCACATGTATCTTACATAATACTGTCTGTAGGTTTCCAACGTGGTCATGGTACACCAGTACAGATTGCAATGCATGAATTTTGGGAACCTCTTTTGTTATGCATACACTACCTGTAGAGAGGACTGGCTGATGTTTCCTTTGGTACAAATGTCAGATCTGATTACCCTAATCCATAGGCCACACGCTTGCAGAGTCCAGGCAAGTGCTGACATGGGTACTGCACAACCAGTACTTGATAGACATTCCTGCAACCCCCTCAGTGTTGTGGCATGTTACTGGACAGCCCACATGTCCAGTTTGCTACATGTGACATAATTTGTCTTGGATGGCCATCTGTTTATTTCCTACATCATTCCTGTCCCATACATCCTTGCCACATAAATTACTGTCTGCACTATTTGTCATGGCATATGCAATGGCGAGGTATGGCAACATGTCCAGCTCATGGGTGCTACCTGTTGGGTATGGTGCCCATGCCATGTCATGTAATATGTGTGCAAGCCATGCCTGTCTCTGTTGCAGGTAAGTGTGCTCATTTGATGGCCAAACATCTTGGACAGCAGACCAATACATGGTGTGACATTGGGGACGTGTACTTGCTAAAAGGTGCATATCCAGACAAATGCATGCAGTCAGTACCTCAACAGCTGCTTCCACTATATTTTATCTGGAGTGTGCGCACATATATGCTTCCAGTGTTTGTGAAGGTATGTATACCCCATATTTCCTGTCCTAACCTACAATTTCGTATTGCACACTCATTGCTCATGTTGGGACCACATTGCAGGTTTTAAGGCTTGTGGACCACTGTATTATGATACGCCATAGTGTATATCTGTGACAGTTGCCATTGTAATACTGGTATATACACTGTTGTAGCATTGTATAAGGGTGATGTTTCACACATGTCCCTACTGTAGGCCATTTGTCCCACCATTATGTTCAGCCCTGTGGACACATTTTGCAATGACAGGATGTTAGTTATATTGCAGGTGTCTGACATACCCTTCAGATACATCATCATGGCCACATGGTCCAGTGTGATGCAGTGCAATCAACAGCAACAGTCATGGAACATGTATGGCATTCATTATGGGTAGCTGTGTTAGAAGTGTGCATGGAATATACCATAGCCATTACATGACCGGTGTATTGGCAAGAATTAACATAAACCATACTCACCAGCTACAGGCTGCTGCCTTGGTGGTATACCAGAGGGACCTACATAAGAGTGTGAGAGATATGATGTCAGTAGCCACAGCTGTGGCATTGATACATGGTGGGTGCAGCATTACAGTACATCAATAGTACAAGTCCACAATATTACAGCTTATGCACATCTGTTTATTACTACTACGCAGCAACAGACTATATATATATATATATATATATATATATATATATATATATATATATATATATATGTCATCTCACATATGCATGATGTACCTGTACAGATGTGGATGGATACTCAACAGTGGTCTGCTGATGTACCCTGTGGCCTTACCTGCATGCTCCTTGGCCATTGTATGGGTAGCACCCACCTCCACTATGGTCTCTGCCAGTTGTTGCATGTGCGGCTGGGCAGGTGCCAAGAGGCTGGTGAGGAGCTCTTCAACATGTGTCAGGGGGATGGATGGCATGACCCCTCCTGTTGTGAGGTGATCCCCCAGACTGCAGCATGATGGCTGGCTTTGCGAAGCAGGTTGCTGCAGTAATGCCGGACCTGCTCATAACTGTGGTTATGCAGGCCAACATCATTGACCCTGTGGACTAGATCACTCCACAGAGTGATCTGCTCCTGCTGCTCATGGTCTGTCCTTCCAAACAGCACCTGGTAGTGCTGTACCAGGTGGTTGATGATGACCTCATTTTCGTCCACTGAATACACAGGTAACCTGCTGTGTGACATCTTGAAATAGGTCTGGGCAACTCATACAGCAAGATTACCATAGTACTTAATAGATATCTTTGTCTCTCCCCCACCATATCTGCGACAACAAACTGTTCAAACAACTCAGTAAGAATGGCTACAGCTTACCTACCATTGAGACATTTATCGTATTGTATCACACTTTGTGCTATATGTTTGTAGCCATGTTCCCTGTGGGGACACTATCATTGCTGGCCTGTTACGGACAATGTCATCTGCATGCCATTGTAAGGGCCACTATGATTCCATATATGCATGTGATCTGTTTGCTATGTGATTGCTGCACAGTTGTCGTTATGTGTTATGGGGATATCAATGCATGCTATTGGACATGATCCAGGATTGTGTGGACTACTACTACCCACATATGTTCTATAACAGTTACACAATAGCATGTTTAGGGAAAAGTTGCCAGCAGAACCACCTCTCACACCTCATCTGGCCATGTTACCAGGCCGCATCACATGTGGGTCTCACCATGGGGCTTCCTCATGTACTGGTCCTGCACTACCTTCATGTGAAACCATCTCAGGAGATGGTGTTCCCCCCCTGGGGGGCACACACAAAGATGATCCTGTCA